>NC_050584.1:26832500-27132500 GCF_013368585.1 Megalops cyprinoides | reverse complement strand
GTAAGACAAAATAAACAATACCAATATATGAGAATACTATGGGGCTCTGAACAGGGACTGTACCCTGGCATAATATTTTACATTACATTATTGTCATTCAGCAGACGTTCCTATCCAGAGCGACTTCCTCAGATGGATGTCTACTGAGGCAATTGTGAGTTAAGTACCTTGCCCAAGGGTACAATAGCACTACTCTAGTGGGGAATCGAAACAGCAACCTTTCAGTTATGAGTCTTGCTTCTCACCACTACACCACATTGCTGTCCCAGTTTTACCATAGAAACGTTTTGCAGGCAAAGTACAGACCTTAACAAAGTACAAGGTCTGCGCTTTGCCTGCAAAACTTTTCCAGTGAGGCAAGCCACCATATTGAAAAAAAGTAGGAAACAAACTATATAGCCACTGTGAGCTAGGAGAAGTCAAAACATAGGTGTATTTCCAGCTGACCTTTAAGTGTGGCCAGGTAAGGGACAAAAGCTCTTCCAAAGTCCAAAGATTTCCAGAGTTCTTCATTTATTTTACTTCTTCATATTTTTCATTGTTGTTTTTGTTTATGTATTGGATTGTATAATATTGTTCAAAAAGTATGTGATTTTATTTGGTGTTGTTCCTTACTATTCATGGCAAAATGTTTCTCTCTGATTAAGGGTTCAGAGATCTTATCCGTTCACGGCCAAAAACCCTTTGGCAACGATGGGTACCTCCTGTCATACTAATACAGTAAGTTTGTGTCTTTGAATCCTTGATAGCACTCTGCCAAATTACAGCAGCAAGATTCTGGCATGAATTCACAATGTCTCAAACAGAAGAAAAAGCAGTGGGTCTTAGGGTTCATTAATATGCCAAGGCGAGAGTTAAGATTCACACATATATACTGCATGGAGATGATACTGACATCAAAGCCAGCTTTACCAGGTGTACACTCCCTTCTGGTATGTAACATAAATATATGAACTAGAAGCGGAATTCACCGACAGCACATCCTTATACATTTATAACATTAGACTGTAGAAATCCAGACCCATGACACATTGCATTGTTGCTTAACTGTGTAATATGCTCTGAGCTTATAATAAATGAGCTTATAATAAAGTTTATACAACTGGATGTCTACAGAAGCGATTTGGTCTAAGTGCTTTACTCAAGGCTATGACAGCAGTACATTACCATGACACTGAACCGCCAACCCTTGGGTTACAATCCCTGTGCCTTACCACGCCGTAACTCCTACTCATGCTGTTTGTTTGTTTTTTTTTCCATCAGTGCATCTAGCTGTATGTTAGTATAAGCATAGGTCAGCGGCGCGATTAGTTTCACCTGAGCCAAAGCAGATTTCAATATCGATATGACGAATTTTCTTTGATCAAAGGCGTTAAAAATCCTTCAGTACCGAGCTGTTTGTTTTCCTCTCAGCACAGCCGCTTAACCGCTGTTGTGTTTCGAGTTCGTGCAGCACTGTGGCGGAATGCTTACTGCCAGTCTGATTTTCCCCTCCGTAGCGCTCTGACATGCTGCAGCATGATGATAAAGGGGAAATATGACAGACCTAAAAGCATTAAAGGCTACGGTGACTTGTACGAGGTTCACATGCCCCCGCTACCATTCTACCGCCCATTAGCTTAGCAGACAGCCTTTCAGAGGTACAATGCTCACAGCATAGCCTCACGCGTGAAAGCAATTCAAACTGCTACTTTTTTCCACTTGAAGGGCGACTCAGTTCTTTACGGAATGATCAGAGAGCTACCTAATGATATCAAAGGAAAATGAATAAAATAAGCCAAACACTTTTAGCATAAGAACGCCGTGTGTTTAGTTGGACACTGCAGTGGTTAATGCCATAAATACAGCATTCATTTACACATATTTTCTTTTTACATCCAGCAAAATGTCTTCCTTGGTTCCTAACATTTCCAAAGCAAGCCCTAAAACATTCTTATATGCTTGCTGACACCCTCATAAACCACAGAAACATGATACCCTATCTCTATGCAATTGATAAGGGTTTCTGGATTTATATATATTAAAAAAAAAAAAAAAAACTAAAGTAGCACCAGGTTTCATTTAATTGATAGCATCTTTTGTCAGCATCATTTCATAGTATATTTTCTCAGAAATGTGAGATAAATACAAAACATGTAGGGGGAAGAGAGAAGTGTTGCATTGTCTTTTATGTTTACTACATCAGGGACAGGACTCCTGGGTGTCTGCACAAACATATTAGATTGGAAGACTGAAATACAGCAACATTATTACATTATCTGAGACTAACTGCAGGAACAGTGTAATCATGAGCTCACGGTCTAGAAATCACAAATTCTTCACTGTGCATAATCCCACACATCCTGCTATCCAAAATAGATGAAGGTGTAGATGAGCAGCCAATGGAGCGGTGGCATGATCCTCATTTTGAAGTCTGAGAGGGTTGCCAGGTCTCTGTGATAATTCCGCATTTCAAGATGATTTAACAAATTTTTTATTGCTCCTCCCATCCAAAAAGATACAATCACATATATTTGACACAGTAGAATGATATATTTGCTGATTTTAAAACGATCTTCTATTAAACACCTATTGATTACTTAATCGATCATTATGCTGTATATAAACTAACTGAATCTTCCACAAAATACCAGGTGATTTCTCAAAGATTTTGGTCTAATTTCACTATATGAGCTAGACGTTAATTTGTTAAATTTGTTGGTGAGTTGCATTTTTGGATATGGTCATCTTCTACCCATACACAGCTGCAGCACTCTTCACTGGCACAAAGATACACCAGAGGCTATTTATTTGACCAGATTTTAGTATTGCCAATTAAAAATATATATTCCTCAATTCATTTTTTCCCTACATTCACTTGAAAATCCTCCAACAACAGTCCAATCTGGCAACACCTGGGGTCAGCCTGTGATGTTTCAGTTAATGTTTTTAATCAAAATGTGTGACAAGGTCAACCTGACCTTCTCCTTTTAAAGGACACCACTGCTCTCCAAAACAACATGAAAGTAGGAG
This sequence comes from Megalops cyprinoides, assembly GCF_013368585.1. Classification (NCBI taxonomy): domain Eukaryota; kingdom Metazoa; phylum Chordata; class Actinopteri; order Elopiformes; family Megalopidae; genus Megalops; species Megalops cyprinoides. The sequence goes on along the minus strand of NC_050584.1, from coordinate 27,129,488 downwards.
ATGTGGTCAGTGTTTTTAATGAGTTACATTAATCAGCAGCCTCGCAGTAATTATAAACGTCAACCCCCCCCCCCCCCCCCCCCCCCACAATTTGCTTCCAGTTTCAATTTCCAAGTGACAGCATGATTTCTCACTTTGTCATTTACATGATGCAGTTTTTTTTAACCACAGATCATTTGAATTTGGAAACTGAAAGTCCATTGAAAGCAAATCAAACACCTGACAAAATACTAATTTACTGTCATTTGAAAATGATTTATTCAGTGATATTAAAACTGAAATAACTGGTTTAATTGTCTATCTGTGGTGTGGCCTTGTGCTTGCTCTGACAGGGGGAGAACCCACTGTGCTTGGCTTTGAACAGATACAGAGAATGGATGGCTTTTTAAAAATGTGCTAATTCTTCTTTTGAATTCTTTTTCCTCTCATGTGGGCAAATTACTTGAATAGTGTAACAGAGAAGAAATGTCAAAGAGATGTCAAAGTGCAAGCAATCATGGCTCTGAGTTTTGGCCAAAACCTGCAGGCTACGTGACACTGTGTGTGTGTGTGTGTGTGTGTGTGTGTGTGTGTGTGTGTGTGTGTGTGTGTGTGTGTGTGTGTGTGTGTGTGTGTGTGTGTGTGTATGTGTGTGTTTTCCCATGATGCTTTGCATGCTGAAGGAGTACAGCTAATCTGCAACTGACAATAATGAACAGATGTTGCTATGGTCTCAACAGGATGAAGCTAAACCTATACAGACATGTCATACCGCTGCTAAGAATATCCCAAGAGAATTTGGGATGATGTGATGACAGAATAGGGAATTTATTGTGTTTCCTTACAAGGTTGTATCCTTATTCAGTGTATTTGGATGCAGTTAGCTGGTACAGAATGAACAAATCAGGGTTATCTCCTGCACAAATGCACACATTCAATAGTATGGCAGGTTTTTACCTGTAAACTGATTAATTTGGCTGAATGGCATACATGCCTTCCCAATAAAATATAGCAATATCACTGCATTCATTGCTAACAAACTAGCTCATTGATAACTCACAGGCGTATACATTAAACCCACTGCCAGACATCAGTGGTTGCTGGTACAGTATATGCCAAGAGCATTCTTGCACGTGTATGCACAGACACAAGACATTTTGAAAGTGATTTCTTCCCTCCCCCCTGTAATACCACCTGAAAAGTCACCCAGAGTCAAGGTAATATGACAACAGCTGCATATGATAATGATGATGATGATGATGATAATAATAATACTAATAATAATAACAACAAAAAACAACAATTCCTGAAAATCTTCCATTTTCCCATAAACATCATTAAGAAGGCTTGGAAAACAGAAACCTGATTTGAGCACCTTGATACAAGAGTGCCCTGCAGAAGGGAATTATGGGAAACCCAGCACAGGACACCACTGGAAACTTCCCCCCGGCAGCACTCACTTTGCTGTAACATTCCTATCGACTGGTTCTGAGCAGATTCTTCCGTTCTGCCGTGTGTTCGCGGGTTCAAGTGCACACTGCCAGGAGCAGGTCAATAACAGTCCTTTTATTGTTCGGCAGGAGTTCACACCTCTCTGGGCACACTCCGCTTCTCTGCTGAGGTTCAGCGATGCACCAATCGATGCATAGACAAAAAAGTGCATAAAGACCTGTCGATAACCTTGGAAGGCTCGATCACAGCCACAGAGCTGCTTTTGATTCACTTACCTCATTGCATTTGTCAGATTCAGAGTCCAGCCAGGATGTAATATTAGATACTGGCTTTGGTGTTGTTATATAGCACGCTGATAATGTTTTGTCATTTTATAGCTTAGCAGGGCTCCAATAATGAAACATCCATCCTTTCTGAAGCGGGTCACCCCCCCACACACACACACACAGACACACACCCACACCCACATACCAGTGTGCACTGCAGGACATTTACAGTGGAGATACACAGGAAGTACTAAGTACTAAGCTCAGGAACACACCATTCCTGCCCAATGACCTCATGGTACCTAGTCTAGTATTCTAAGCTCCATCCAATAATGAACAGGTGTCACATGAAGCCGAATCAGGAGGTTGAGGTACTCTAAGCTGATGTCTGAAGATATCACATAATGCTCACCTTCACCCTTCTTCTAGAGCACAAACTTCACATGAATGAGGAGAATATCACTGCCCTGCTGCTCGCTGCTGGGTCAGGGAGGGAGGGGGGCGAAGATATTCAGAAAGGCAAGCAACAGGGGTTCTCCTCCAACTGTGTGAAGTGGAGCTTTGATGCAACAGTGGAACGGGAATCACTACTCAGAAGTGTCAGCTGCTTCACTTCACATCGACCTCTCTCCTCCCATCTATGTTTTCAGAAGAAACCGTGAGCATACACCAACAATTCACACTCATATTGATGCAAGCACACACACACACACACACACACGTACTGCACATGTCTTCATACACATACTCACATATGGTAATATTTTTAGAGAAGAGTTGTTTTCAGTGGAAAAAATAAACACACACACACACACACACACACAAGAACACAGCTACTCTAATATTCCCTCATCCTCATCAAGTGCAAACACAGGCCTGCACGTCCAACCCCGCTCAGGATATGCCTGGAGAAAAGAGGAATCATAATCATGTTAGCCCAAAACTAGAGGAAATGCAAGGAAACAAGGGTCAGGCTCGGCATGACCTCTGCTCGAGAACGCAGGTGCAGCTGCTGCTGACTCCGCGGGTGAAGGAGTCCGACGGGGACCTCACTGCAGTGAGGCGGGAGCAGGGCTCCCAGCAGCTACTGCAGATGACGGCTGTGATGAAGGAGATGAGGGCCCGTGGATCTCCAAACAGGACACCTGCAAGGGAGGAGACAAGGATAGCGTTGGTAAGGTGGTTGGATGGTGGAGCCAGAGCAGATGCGCTCCGTGTCAGGCGTGTGTGAATTTGACAGGTGTGAAGAGAACGTGGTTGACAATTTCCTGGCGGAATCACCAGCGCCTGCTCTCTCAGCTGTAACGCTCCTCACTTCTTGATTGTCCCATAACGCAATAGGCACCTGAGCGGGATGCGAAAAGCTTTCAGGGAGCATCTGGGATTCCGCCCAAAAGCAGCGGAGCAGTAGTTTCCCCTTTTCCTGGTGGAAAGGTGGTTTCTTTCACCAATCTATTTTAGGTGAGCTGTTGACTGAGATGATCCGTTGCATTTCATTGGATTTGGATCCTCACACACCACAATGCAAGGAATGGAATGGAGGAAGAGGAAAAAGCTTGTCACCATGGTGTTAGTATTAGTGTTATCATCACTTTACATTACATTATTATACCATAAATGTAGTGTCGGGGTAAGTGGTAAATTTGAACAGAACGGGCCCAGAAACTTGATATCTTTTTAGGGTGGTTACCTTAAACTTTCTTTCTGAAATGCACCACAGCCTTTTACTGCCAAATCTGTAGACGTCTCAGCGATTTTATGCAGACACACACACACACACACACACACTGCATACAGACACACTCTAATGTATCACACTGGCAGCTGGTCCAGCTCACATTCCATACCACACTGGCTCTGAGTCACAAGACGTACTTCTGGCAGCACAGAAAGGAATAAAGGAAAGCTATGTATAATTTAAAAATGTCACGTCTCAGACAGCACTAAGAGGCCCTTGTTGAGTTAAGTGTAAAGTGGTGTAAGCTATTAAAGTTGACATTTCCATCCATTAGGAATGAATGTAAACTGAATGGTACAGATCCAAGGCCTTTGGGAGAACTTAATGCGCTGAGCTGCAAAGCTCCTCATACATCACAAATCACAGCGTAAACCAGAATTTAGATGTGGGAGAGCACCATAGTGGGTAGAGCTAGCATGAGCTAACAGAATCAAAAGACACTGATCTCCACAGCAGCCCTATAATTCATTCAAATCACTGACTCGCTGATAACCCATTACATCTTCACCCATTTTTGGGGTCCATGAAGTTTCACTTTCAAAGCAGTATCAGTGGCCAAAATAAATGGGAGCTTTTGGGAAAGTTTATAAAAATCAAACTGAAAACACTATTAAAATGAATCACATTGTATGTCTCACCTGGCAGTAGTTCATACCTAAGTCTGAGTAATAAAATTATAATCTTATGCAAATTACATGTTTGCACAGGTTTTGAACAGCAGCTGTTTCAGTTTCATTTCATTACCCCCTTAAGTCAGCAAAAACTAGTTTGTGGTTCAATATGAAACGGGCCGAAGAGGCTTCCTCAACACCAACCTGCTAATGATGTGGGCCTCCGAATGTGAGGACTGTCATGTTCCGTCATGCGTCAGCCACGTCATTCGTGTCGGAGCGGCAGCAGCTATCCGAGCCGTTCGGGTGAAGGGCCTAGATTTAGCAGCAGGCGACAGTCACCTGATGTCAGCTGCTGGGACCAACTCGCTCCGCGTTTTAAGCGCTCGGCCATCATTCACCTCTCTCTGTTGCTCCGTCAAGCGGAAAGCCCCGTAGCGGCGAGAGGGACAAATGCGGCTGTGCCCCCCTCATTGACATTCAGCGAAGTGCGCTGCTCCTCACACTCGCGTAGACAGTGACAGACACAGGGAGCAGAGACGGAAGGCAGCGCTGGCACATTACCCTTGGGCGCGCAGAACAGGAAACGACTTAAGTATTGATCGCTGCTGGCGTAATGTGATTGTTTTTGAAGTGATGCATCCACTTTTAAGAACCTTACATTACTGAACAGAGCAGACAGGCTCCCGCGCAGTGCAGACATTTAAGCAATTCTGAAAAGCTGAAAAGCCATACTGTCTCAAATTACTCAAAGTTTGCAATGAGTAGAAAATTCTTTCCTTCGTGGTGTTCTTAGATAAATTAGCCGTGCTAATTGGAACCAGGAGATATTAATTATTGATTAATAAAAATTTATGAAAAAATATATATATATTCTTCGACCGACTAGCCATGTTATTTTGCAGGAGAAAATAAATTTCAATTTGTGAATTTGGATGTTGCCTTAACGTTCCGTTGCTGCTAGGATGCTGCTCTCTGCTGGATATGTGGTGCAATGACATGGCGAACCTCAAGCGCTCCGCCCGACGAACACGGATAGACTTTATGAAGTACAACGGTAAATGCATCCAGTGTAATATATTGAAACACAAAACTAGAGAATGAAAACCCGATAGCCTGAACTGTGACAACGAACAAGAATGTATGTATCTTGGAATCAAAGCGCAGACAACTTGTTAACACAGTTTAATTCAAAACAAGAAGAGAATGTCATATGTCATATGTATGGATTAACTTCAGGGGTGTACCGTAGCCTGTGGACTGTGCGGTAGCCTTTCACTCCGAGCTTTAGTAATATTTGACCCCCCAAATCACTGAAAAGGGACTGAACTCATAGATTGGCAAATGTTCAAACAGCCCACACTGAGCCCAAAACTTTCCTCTCAATATGTTAAGCTTCACAGATGGAAACAAATTTCTGTATTTGTTAAATCTAATATTCTCCTGTCATCCAGATGTAATTATATATTTTTCACTTCCAGGTTTCAGTTTATTTCTGTTTGCTTTTCATTTCAGCATATAACTACTTTCCACCACATGTGCATACTAAAAAAGTTATACTCTTTGGTCAACATTGTTAGAAAAAAATTGCAGCACTGAAAAGTTACAATCAAAGCCACGGACAGAACTCCAATCAGTTCTAGACAGAACTAGATCAGCTAGGATCAGCTAAAGTGTTGGTGGATGTGAGGTAAGCAGACAGAAAGACAGACAGACAGACAGATACACACACACACACACACACACACACGCAGACACACACACAGACACACACACACACACACACACACATATTAATTGTCTAAAAACTAACTGGAATCCTATGCATTCCTTGCCAACCCTCATTCCACAGTTGGTCACTGCAAAAGCTAACTGGGTTTCAAATTGACCTATCCGGTTATAATAAAATAAATTGTTAAAACCCATCAGAGACTTCAGATACAGTAAGTATCGTGTTGGGGGATGGGTGCATATAGATTTTCAGGGAAAGTTACAGTGGGAATTTGACAGATCAATAACTTTTCTACTGATTATTGATTCAGCTTGCTTTACTGAAAAAGATTATGCATGTATATTTAACATAATAAACAAAACATTGACAAATTAGCAGCCAAGTACAATGGATTTTGTTGATTGTACACACATGTAGGGCTGTGACTTTTATGATTGATTGAAACAGACTACATAAATATAAGTTTATGGCAGTCATAGTTTTCTACATTAAATAGTGTTCACATTTTACAACATTTATTAGGGTGCAGTCCCCTTTTGCTGTATTTAATCCTTTGTTTAGTAGGTGGTCACTCCTTTTAGTTTGTGGTCCCAAACCCTTTGCTGTCTTCCTAAAACACCACTGCAATGTCATGTGTCACACAGGGCCTGATTAAAGCCCAGTCACAGGTGACCGGTGAGGTCACCGGAGCACCAGGTCAAATGAATTTAAGTGGGACAGAGAGCTGCTGTAACAGAGAGTGAAGTCCCAGCAGAGCACACAGGCTAGATGGCTGATAAAAATATCACTGCGACAGAGGTCAACCAGCTCTCCACACAAGACAAGTGATGAGGAAACATTTCAAATCGACTGTTCATCCCATTCAAATGATAACATCTTGCTGTTCTCCAGGAGTCATTTGAACACTTTTTCCTGAGGTCTGAGTTTAATTTTGCCTTGATTTGTTTTTCTGGTCTCTTGATTCCTATATGATTCATGAAACAGTATGTTCACCATTTTGTGACAATGTATGTAAAAAGAAATTATAACAAATGAAATCTGATTGATTGATGTCAGAGATGTGAATGGTTTCTCATTAACTTTCAGTTGCATTGCATGCTGTTCTGAATGAAATAGGCCTTCAGCACTGTTGGAGTGGAGGCTGTAAAACCATTCATGCATAGCATTTCTGGTGTTGGAAAATGCTTCAGTTCAGTGCACACGCCTCGTAACTGTGTGTAGTTGTTGCAGAGCACGTCCCACAATATTTACTACTTTCTGTTTTGGAATTTTATTCAGCTGCATTTGTATTCTCAGTGACACTTTTTGTGTTCAATTATGTTCAGTGACACCATGGTCATGACTCCCACTGTGTGTGTTTGTGTGTGTGATTGTGAATGCAGTCTGTCCGTGAGAGGCGTTTGGGATGAGATATAAGTGGGTGGTATTTACAGCATGCATGCATGACTGTTTTTACTGTGCTATATTAGAGTGCGTGTGCATGTCAGGTTTGATTATGTTTGTATGTACTTGGCATGTTACTGTGTGCTCTAGAGTAGTGGTGTAGAAGGCCTCCGGGGGGGGGGGGGGGGGGGGGGGGGGGCATTGCAGCAAAGAGAGGGCCAGCATCTGGTCAGCACTAGGGAGAGTTAGTTCCCCATCAGGCAAAACTGTCACATGTGCTCACTTACCACTTTACAATCATATGTGATAATGCTCCAATTGCATGCTGGGTATTTCCTGGTACAATCAAGGTTAGTTACCTTGCTGAAGAGTAAACCTATGTGCAGCCTTAGGATTTGAAATCATACTCTTCTGTGACTACAGTCAGTTCCCTGTCTGAGAGTCAGATCACTACATCATAGTTCTGCACTCTCAGTTGACCAAAATGACTTACCTGCAGTTCCCTGACCTGAAAACAAAATTGTTTTCATTAGAAATTAATCTATCAAAGGAATAAACATGGGTAACTTTGCTTTCACTAATCAGTTGGCATCATTCTGAACAGACGTCCAAAATTGCGAGGGAAGTGAAATGCAGAAATGGAACATATAGCCTATAACTGCTTACGTTGTTTTCACTCTCAGTCGTCTGGACACATCTTGGCAATGTTATCACAAGCTTTAAATCTGAACTCCGAATTCGGTTTTAGATTTTACGCATGCTCACTAAACTTAGAATGAATGCTCCAAAAGTCAAGGGCAGCAGTATGGAGGCCCAAATAAGAAGTTTATTTTGATGCTAAAATGATTTAACCTGGTTCAAATTCTAGTCCAAACCACCCTTGCTTCAGTTGCTTCAATAAATATATCCAGATATATACGTGAATGACATGCAAAAATTAATTTAGGTCACCATGGATGATCAAACGACGTACTACATGTGTTTCGTCTGCTGACACACTTCAGCTGTTCTATTCATTTTGCTTAGCGTTAATCTACACCCCAAGCTTTCGTTTTCATTTTTACAGGGATACACAGTGGCTTTTCTACTTAATGTGTATCTCTATTTTCTGAAAGCAGCACCAGGCAAGGCAATTACTGTATTTCAGGAAAGCTGCTTTTAGTCAAACCTGATCTGAACGCGCCCAAAGTGTATCTCGGCACAAGATAATCTTGTTTTGTGAACGTAGCCAGCGTGTATGTGCAGTAAATGAACAGCCGCGCGGCGTCTTTGTTCCTCCGACAGTGCTTCCCGGACCGATTCGCGAGAGGTGAAAGCGCTGTGAATGGGGGTGTTTCTGGAGATCGAAAAGCCCTTTCAAAGGCGGTGTCTAATCCCTGCGCCGCTTGGAAATTTAACTGAACAGACAATGTAGCCCTAGCTCTGAAAGGTATAACTGCACGGAAAAAAGGTCTGTTTTGCTTCCAGACGTTTTTCATTGTATCTTTTGTACGCGTCTGGAAGCAAAAGCAAGACAGAATACCCCGCTACAAACTGAATCTCATTCATTTTTATTCAGTTCTATTGACTTATGTTCTACCTTCAATAGTTACGTTTATTGACTTAAGCTTTTCTTCTTTTTTAATTAACGTTATTGAAATTGTCACGCCACCGTTGGAGAATAGCGCAGCGAAGGAGACTGCATGGTGGGTCTGCACCGGGACGCCTCTGAATTCATCTTCCACCAGCAGGTTCCAGCAAAACAACTGGCCATTTATTCTTTACGCTCGAATTCCCACATCCAACGAAAACGCCTCACAAAACTTCATTTTTAGGTTCTTCCAAAGACTTTCAATTATGCCGAAACTCGAGAAAGCACCTTTTCATATTTTACAGACAACTAAGTGAAAATAGAGCCTTCTTTAGGGTCTGAGTGATTAAGTTTTTTCTTTTCTTTTTTTTTTTTTTTGGGGGGGGGGGGGGGGGGGGGGGCATTTAAGTATGACATTTAAACAAAAAAAGGAAAGGGAAAAAAGGAAAAAATAAATAAATACATATTTTTTTTGTTTATCTACTCGGCATATAAGTCAGATATCGTCCTTTGTCAAACATCGTACTACAGTAGAGAGGGAGTTTAAGCTTAAAATGCCCACTCCTACACCCTAACGACAACTCCATATCCAGGTGCAGCAGTTTCCTTTAAACATTCCGCCAATCATATGAAAAACACGCTGCATGTTGCACGCTTGCAGTGAAATATTACAGTGAATGCCTCCTGTGTGTCTATGAATTCTTTTGCAATCATGCAAGAAAGCATCCTGCACACAAAAGCACAAACTTGCGAGCAAACTGAAGTGACCTGTAGTGACTTGGCACCACTATGAAGTTTCCTTTTTTCCAATAATTTAGTCTCACTGGAGTCAGCGTTAAACAAACGTCTCTGATTTGACAGGAGATCAGCAGGACTACAGACTTTTCACAATGGTATGGTGGTAGCTGTCATCCGGCTGAAGGGTTTGTGAGAGGAACTCCTTTCTGAACACTGACAGGTGAACACTTCGCTTTCTGCAGGCACACTGCATTCCCTGTATACAGATCTATCTAATAAATCTTTAAAGGATCTTTGGCTCAGATGTAATGCAACTGCAGAACACTTTGCCCTAGGAAGTGCACAGAAAACGTTTCTTTGCTATTGTTACGAGCGAGACAGTTATAGAAATCAGCATTAAATGTCTAGTAAAAACAGAAAAAAGCTGCAATTTGCTACTCAAAATAAACGACAAAAGGCACCCTGGTTTAATATTCTATAGGATTATCAAAGGAGCTTTAGACCCGAAGTTATTTTTTGCTTTGCTGTTAGTAATAAGGTCTTCTTAAAAGCTGTTTTCACACATTTGGAGCTTATTTGGACAGACTTCAAATCAACGATCTTTCAGTTAAAGACAGCTTGTATCACTTACTCATGCAGGATGCTCTGTCAAATATAAAGATACATCCTGAAGAAAATGAAACTCTAAAAAAGACACAGAAATGCTACTTTTTCTCTTTTATTCCAATGTTTTTTTTTTTTTTCCGGTCAGACACTCTACTGATTTATTGCACAGTTTTCATGGTCTTTACAGTTGCATGAAAAAAGGGCTCAGCCCTGAAATGACAAAGATCATCAGGACTGCTGACTTTCGTACTGTATGCGCAGTGAGCACTACTAGATTGTTCAATCACAGCCACGACGGCTGGCATCTAAGACAGTAACTCATGGCTAAACATTATACGTCACTCTTCTGCAGATCCCATCTCCTTTTCCACTGAGTACAGCAAAAACCGAACTCTCTCCAGTCAAACCTAACATCAAACTTAATATTTCTGTTTTAACACACGTTCATGTGTTATAAGTTACATAAGTCCAGCTCCCTGTATTCCACAGCTGATTTTAAACCTTTACCAAAAGTTATTAAAACGTTTTCTTTAGGCGGTGGACTTGTTAAACTTTTTGTTTACTCATCCAGCTGCACCAAAAAATGTCCATGAAAGTTTTTGTTTTTTTTAATTGGCTTAAATCTTTCATTTGTTGTGATGGTTTCATCTGCTAGAGCTGAGAGAACAGCTGGACGGCGCCGTCCACATTCACCGAGTCCCTCGGCGGTTCTCTGATCACCTGCGGAGGAGGGAACACCAATAGAAGAGATGAGGCTGGGTAATTGTACAAGCTGTCTGCAACAGCATCGCTGCCACGCACCGACTCGCTCTCTTCACACACACACAACAGCAGCGTTTCCAGATTTCTGGATTTCTAATTTGCTGGAGCCTTTCATGTGGGCCTGTTGGAAAAAAAAAAAAAAAAACAACAAAAAACGCTGGCCCATCTGTTGCAGCTAGCACAACACACACATACACACAGGCACGCACGCACTTGATCAAGCAGAACTGCTTTCCATGCTATTTTAATTCCACGAAAGCAAAAAACACGTTCAGTACCACGTTCAGTACCAGTCAAAAGTTTGGACACACCTGACTAAGACAATGGGAAACATGCATTCAAAGACATTTTAATCTAAAGACTTATGCTTAAGTTGATTTCTGCTTATGAATTTCTATCTAAAAAAAATATTTTTAAAAAATATTTTTTCGCTACTTTGAAGAAAATATAAAATAGTTCTGATTTGTTTACATTTTTTGGTCACTGCATAATTCAATTTGTGTTATTTCATAGTTCTGGTGTCTTTACTATTATTCTAAAATAGTAAAAATAAAGAATTAAGGTTGTGTCCAAACTTTTGACTGGTACTGTAAATAGGGATTTTGACTGAAAACTGCTACAAAATTCCTCTCAGAAAGAACAGAGATGTCCGCCTTGGCAGTGATTAGTTATGTTAGCCTGAAACCGTTCCTGACATTTGTTAACTAATGCATAAATAATAACCCACACAGGAGCATGTATCAGCTAATGCTTGAGTCTAAAGCATCCCCCGGGAACAACACCATTCGCTACCTCACTTCCACAGTCACGCTCCACATGTAGCACAAAATTCTTTTGCAAATAAACCCTTCACAGCTGGAAAACTTGTAATAAACAAAAAACCTGATATGTAACTTCCTGTTACTCATGATTAATTATTTGTGTCATTAAAGTTATGGGAGCATGCTAACTAACTGCTATGGCACAGGTCTTTCCCTTTATGTAACAAGCATTAGCCAGTGTTAATTTTTTTTCACTGACATTCATGATAACTACTGCATAGTGGTCACAATAATGTAATAATTGTTTCACTTCATGACTCAAAACACACAGCATTTAGTTTGAATGTCCTCCCCTACGCTTCCATTCAATTCTCTTTCTTTGACACTCTGTCATTTATTTTAATATTTGGCAAAGCCGAGCTTTCTTTTTTCATTCAGAGTTAGTTGTGTAAACCTGAACCATCCTGAGGTCCCATCTGCTTTCCTGGCAGAATAAATGACCCCCTTTCCAGGTCTGTGAGATTGCAATATGCAGTCACCCCTTACCTGTGGCGGCTTTTTGGGTTCCTGTGCAGTACATTTCGATAGGCTTTTTACCTCCCTCTGTACATCTGAGAATATTTTATTTAGGCTGTCGACCTTCTCGTTCTTAGTAGCATTGGTGGCATTAATCTAAAAAACAAACAAACAAGGACAACATCAGGTCAGTGTTTTGTTTTGCTGTTTTGCTTTTATCTTCGGCCTTTCAACACCACCCTCAGATTTGTTGAATGTACTACCACTATTGTCACTTAGCAGGTACTCTTATCCAGAGTGACTTCCATAAGGTTACAGTTCTTACATTGTCATCCATTTGTATAGCTGGATATTTACTGAGGCAATTCTGGGTTAAGTACATTGCCCAAGGGTACAGCAGCAGTGCCCCAGTGGGGAATCAAACCTTTCAGTTACAAGCCCTGTCCCTTACCACTACACTACACTGCCATCAATACACTGCATTGCTCATTTGCTTTATGACAGACTTATCCAGAGTCACTTGATGTTCACACTTTAGATTTACATGATTGTTTTCTTTGATCCCCAAGCTACTGTCTGACATTAACAATTTACACTTTTTATGTGGTGGACAGGCTCAACACAGACTCAATGCAGACCTGTGCCAACCGACCAACTCAGAATTTGGGGTCTTACCCCATACCGCCACATGGGGCAGTACAACAAAGTGATTCAATTGAATTTTAGCAAATTTTGTAAATTACTGTTACAGAACCGCATCCCAGGAGTCTGGCTGTGCCCTTGAGCTTAACCTACCATTTAACCTAAACAGACAATAAACAAAACCGGCTGTGCATTGCAGTACTATGTGGAAATATGGGCTAATAAAGTTTCCCTGGCTTCCAGACATACAAGGCATACAGTTCACAGGCACCGCTACAGGATACAGCATTAACATTAGCGATTGTAATCCATAATTCTCAGAATATTACTCTACTGCTCTCCACACTTCACCACCAACATTCTTCTCCATCTTCGATTCAACTGTCAGCTCTAATTAAGCTTGCGAAAGACAAGAAACTAATCGGGTACTTACGTGTTTGAGGGTTGAGGTCACAGGCTTGGCTTTATTCTTATGTTTTATGTGTTTGTTGGCCACTTGAAACACACTCTTCTGTTTCTGACCCTTAGGTTTATTCTTTGCCATGGTAACCTTTGGACATGAAATGCAGGGGAAAAAGTTACCAAAAAAGAATATGCTAAATTCTTAATAAAGAAAATTAATTACTGAAAAGGAGATACGTTATCATAATCAAACGCACATGGTTCCTTTGCTTAGCAATTCAGGCATGACTCATAATTGAATATTAGCACAGGCATCAAGCTAAGATGTATTTTAAATACGTATAAATACGAGTTTCACAAGACAAAAATGGACCACGGAAAAGATCATATCAGTTAGTCAGCCATTGCTAATACAAGAGAAATGACTGATTCTGTTCATCAAGAAATCACCAAAATATTTCGACCCAATTTGTCCAGCTACTCGACCAAGCAAACGACGCGACAGCGACAATAAAGAGAATACAAACAGCGGGGTGACATTCTAACAGAAGTGCCGGTAGCCAGACAGCTAACTATCGATATCTATAACGCTTGACAAAATACAGAGCAAGGTCGTTCTAGCTCGCTACCTAGTTAACTAAGGCTTCAGACATAATACGTCTATCTCATTTTTCACAGTCAGTTGTACTGTCAGTGTATTCCCAAACTGAACATTTCTGAGCGGTTGGTAGCACGGTTGGCGAGCTAGCTACGCTGTCAGACAAGTTAACTCATTACTTTTACGTATCTCATAGCAACTTTGTGTATACTGTGTAAAAGTGAGTAGCATAAAGATATTTAAAAGTCGACGAAACATATTCGACGTTTGCGGAAATGCTAACTTATAACAAGAAAACATGCCATACCTCTCTTGGGGACAGCTCTGCAGCAGAAACATGTGGATAGTCGCAATGACGTAGTTTACACGCGACGATTCCTTTGTCCAATCACCGCGGGGCTGTTTCTGTACCTGCAATTCTGTACTTCATGTACTTCATGTACTTCATGTACTTAGAACTAGAAACAGATGGCTGTAGGAAGGGCTTAACACGCGTTTTCTTTTTTCTTTTCATTTTTTAAAATCTTTGACCTTCTCCATTTCTCCAGGTCTACTGTGCAACCTACATTGTACAGGAATCTTGTGAGAGGTGCTTTTACGCTAACAGACTAGAAGGGATAGAGATATACTGTATGTATACACAAGAGTTACTGTATTGTCCACTTCCGTGCTATTTTCTTTCCTCTAAAAGCGTTTGCATGTGTCTATTGTATTTGCCGCAGTTATACAGAAATGCTCATGTGTCATAGTCTTAATTGCTTCTGATGTTTCACCATTGAAACACTTCTGTAAGCTTTGCATGCATTGCAACTCCGAAACACTTCAGTGTTATTTTAGTGTTATTTAATTAATGTACCACAAGGTGGCAGCAAAGCCAAAAAAAAATTCACCTTATGCGCTGTCAAACCTTCGCGTGTGATTGTGTCATGTGTCAGCCAACGATTTCGCTTTCGTGGAAATTTATTAATTTATTTCTTGTTTGTTCAGTTGTACAGGTTTAACTTTTTGAAGTCATTTTATAACAAAAATAGGTTAAACAAGCTGCTCTGTGCGCGCGTGTTCGTGCCCGGTTATATGTTTAGTACTCTTTCATAGCCTTCAAAAGTGTTTAACAGAAATGTTATTAAACATGAATGGTGTTTGGCACTTTTGACAACATTGCAATTCTCCAGTTTTAACACAAAACCTCGACACCCCTTTGTGGCGTCCTGAGGAGCACTGTTTTGCGTGTGACATGGTACATAATAAAATTCAGATTCAGTGGTCCATCCCAGGGACAAGACGTCTGTCTATCACAGGGTTATTAATAAAAGATGTTCATTTCATAATTACGAAATTATTCGAATAATGTTAGCTAAAATGTATTTTAACGACCAACCTGCCCTTCAATTACCCTGCATTTATTTTGTCTTCGTCGCAACACTACAAAAATGCTTGAGAAATATACTGACAATAACCTGTGCAGGCTCTTTATCGCATGCGTGGCAGACCACTAGTAAAAAGCATGTTAATTGTTCACTTAAGTAAACCACGTTGGCTGTGTTAATTATCTTCAGAAATGTAATCCTAGTATAGCAGTGGTCTCTTTAAATTACACGCATTAAAGCGCAGAAGATCACATTTGCACATGTAGCGCGCTCACTGGCTCGCGTTTAGCAAGATGCCCGCAATATACACCTCGTTGTTTTCATTTGGACATTAATAACGTTGCAGTACATTGTTTGCATGTTTTTTGTTTGTTTTGGCGTTTTTTCTTACTCGACCGCAGTATTTTACAGTGTTAGTACACGGTACACCTCCAAGGACTACAAGACGCTATTTTTGGTCAAGGAAGGACGCGAGAATGGGGCTATTTTCTATTCAAAACATAAAGTGTCTATTTTCGTTAAGAGAAGGACAGTTCTCTTGGAGCGGACAAACCAGCGAAGCATCGAATTAAATATTTAACTGACAGCAGTGGCCACCGGAGCGATTTGTCATGGAGACATCAGGGGAAGTCATACACCGTTAGCGGTTTTTCCACCACCTCACATTCCTACAGGAGATCGGAGAGCCGGAGTTGCGTCTGGAAACAGCCAATGTGACAGAAAACGAGAGCGCAGGACAGAGAGAGAGAGAGAGAGAGAGAGAGAGAGAGAGGGAGAATGACTGGTCAGCTCATCGATTGACAGCGCTTCCCTTTAACTCCTCCCGCTCGCTCGTGCTCAAGTCCGCCGAGATCTCGTGGCCAAACCCATTGGCTCGAGAGACGTACGCGGCCAAGGCAAGTCTATATAAACCCCGGCACTTGTCCGTTGAAGACATCCAGGCTGTTTGAATTCCATACCCGACCGGGGACCTTACATTGTAGACTCCCAGAACCGCAACATTTTGTAACTATGTCTCACGGATGGGGATACGGAGCGGATAACGGTGAGACACTTAATCTTCTTATAATGATATATCCAAACTTGACCCGCTATGCGATTTAATGGCTTTTTTCCCGCGGTCATGCCGTTATGAATCATGCGGTTCTGCTCCAATCCACCTCCCACTCTCGAAGGACACAGGTGTGAAGTAACGTTAGAAAACTGACGTTAGCCATATAGCTCGCTGTCATTAATCAATTTTGTTAATTTAACCCCTGAAATAAAATGGATGAAAGTGAATGACACTTGACTGGTTCATGGGAAAAGATAGACTTACTTAAGGATAACCTTGCATTTAATAAACCTGTTTAGAATTCTACCTCAACAACGGTCAACTGTTCAAGATGACGTTGGCAACGGTCAACTTTTGAGTTCAACTGTCATCTATATAACATTACCGTTAACGTTAGTTAGCCAACTTTAGTCGGGTCGAAAAAGCGACAGCATACAACACAAATCAAACCAAATCAGATCATTATTTTTATTTGTTCTACTGCTGAATAAAATTACTGCAGTCTGCCTAATAGCGTTACATATTTCCTCTTTGTGTGTGTGTGTGTGTGTGTGTGTGTGTGTGTGTGTGTGTGTGTGTGTGTGTGTGTGTGCGTACGCGTGTGTGTAGGACCCGACAAATGGGTCGAAAACTTCCCGATCGCGGACGGACCCAGGCAGTCCCCCATTGACATCGTACCCAGCGCTGCGGAGTACGACTCCGCGCTGCAGCCGCTCACGCTGAAGTACGACCCCGCCACGTCCAAAGGCATCCTCAACAGCGGCCACTCCTTCCAGGTGGACTTCGCCGACGACAACGACAGCTCAAGTCAGTGGTACTTCTTTCTAACAAAAATAAATAAATAAAAAAATCCAATTCAACGACCTGACACGGATGCATAATATTTAGATTTTGTTAAAATGACCGTTAGATAGGTAATGTCTGTGTTCTGAGGGGTGTCGAGGACGTCAGTCTGTCCTAGGAATTTTCAAAATAGAGATCATTAAACATTTAACATTCAAAATATGAAACACAGGGACATTTCATAATTATGCTTTACAAGCACTAATATAACCTCAAGCTTGCATTATGTAACGGAGACTGATGCATAGGTAGGAATCACCCTTTGATTGCTTTTGAGCTTATGTGTGTTTGTATTCTTGCAGTAATCTTCTCCAGAGCAGAACAAATCTTCTTTGATGAAGCAAAGGCTTTACTGCGTGCTTAATATAGAATATTTTTATGACACATATGTGTATGAAAAGCTTATTTTTTCCATATTTGTAAATTTAACATTGTGTAACCTTTTTATTAAGTAAACGGAAGTAGCACAACCATACAGGAAAGAAAATATTTACATTCATCAGTTATTTTGACATTTTTTCTAACCCATAAACATTTCCTGTAGGACAAGCCAATTTTATAATGGGCTTTCTTGAACAAGTGTATTCCTTTGGAATCCTATAGTAACCTGACATGTCTTATTGGATATCCAAAGGGAAAAAAATTGTCCAGATCTGAACAATATGCTGTAAACTTTTTTTTTCACAATACCAATGTCCTGAAAACATATCATTTTAAGGACAATTACTGTCACAAGTGCTGCTTGAACACTGCAGAGTGACCTTGTGATGGCACTGCTCCGACGGCATGAGTCAAATATTTTCTGAGGAACAACATTCAGCTTGATAAAAAATACTTCTTTGCTGATGTGAAACTGAAGGGCTTTGCAGCACAAAGAGTGATAATTACTGCCACTCCCCTGTGGTGTTCTTTTCTGGAGCAGCTTTCTGTGGCCTTCTGATGTCCTGGTCTAGATGGAGAGTAATGGTGAATCAGTCACACAGAGTACAAAGTCTGCATTTATTGATGGGGGAAAGAGATCAGGAGGAGCAGTTCGCGTCACTCACCACACTTACAGAGCAATCCTGACATTGGCACAGTGCTGCTGTGAAACACACTCACACACATGCTCACATATATCCACACAGACTCACACATGCACACACACATACTCACACACATGCACACACATTCCTTATCAGTGTAGCAGCAAGGCTGATAACTCCTGTGTTTCGTTTCTGACAAGTGAAATGAACTATTGTGAAAAAAATGACCTACTTAAATGACCTATTGCATTGGACTGAGTTCAGAGTGTGCCGGCAATTGAATGAATAAGGATTAGTGTTATCTTTTTTATATGTAGATTCCTCACATAATATGCATTGAAGTATTCAAGATCTTTGCTGTTACTGGACATTATGCCCTTGAGTTACTGGAGTTGCATAACAGGAACTGTGTCTGACTGTCTGATGTAGAAAGTAGGAAATGAGGATACTCGTACAGACATACGGGTCGCGATGACCCCAGTTTGCTGGGTCAGCACAAGAGATTTGAAACATTATTACACAGAAAACAATACAGATTTAATATTCTAAACTCGAACAGTATTCATGGTGTGTGTGTGTGTGTGTGTGTGTGTGTGTGCGTGTGCGTGTGTGTTTGTGTGTGTACGTGCGTGCACACAAGCGTGTGTGTGTGTGCTCGTGCGCACGCGTGTGTGTGTTTATACCTGCATGTGTCTGTCAGCATTGGCTGTGCTGATGTGGGTCTGTTTGTGCCTGCAGCGCTGACAGGGGGACCGATATCTGGGACATACCGACTGCGCCAGTTCCACTTCCACTGGGGCGGCAGTGACGACAGGGGCTCTGAGCACACCATCGATGGCACCAAGTTTGCAGCAGAGGTTCGCGGTGTCCTCCCTCTATGAGTTATGTTTGCAAGGACAACTAAGGACTGTTCTCTGAGAAGAAAGAATGAACTCACTGTAACCTTTCATTCAGACACACTTTTTGTTAGGCAATCTTGTGAGGAAACTTGTACAGGAGACTCTGCTTTCCATTCGCCTTTGTGCTGTATTTTGCACACTTCCTTGTCCATGTAGCTTTGGTTGATAATGGCATATTTTAGTACTGCCAGTATTGCTATGGATGTACTGTTTTTGGCAGTGCTGGTTTGTTAACATTTATAACAAAACAGCACATCAGAGCACTTTTGGCTTAAACAGTAACCGAAATGGAATTTTCAGTGTTAATCACACTGAGCTGTATATCTGTCCAGTAAATAGAACATCTGTACTTATACAAGCCATCAACCTGATGTGTGCTTCTGAGGGCAACCCCAGATGCTCTTGATGCATGTCACACCATCACAGGGATTTGTGTTATCCTGATTAATCCACTGAAGCTGAGGTCTCCGCTTTTTTGTCAGTTGCACCTGGTCCACTGGAACACCAAGTACCCCAGCTTCGGCGATGCTGCCAGCCAGCCTGACGGTTTGGCTGTGGTCGGAGTCTTCCTGAAGGTCAGCCTGTGGCTCTTTATGGTTTATGACGGCAGTTTGGTAAAGTCAGTATTATACCACTACTATGAGTGCAGCTCACTAACATCACACTTGCAAACACACCTGTAAAAACCTGCTGGCTGGCTCCCTGATCTCCCATACTGCATGCAAGGTGCATGACAACCGTAAAGATCAGCATTTGCACTCCAGTCAACATCAGATATCATCTCTGCTGCTCACCAGGGTGCAGTTACCAGTTGTTGTTTCAGTAAACCGAAGCATTTAACTTGAAAATAATATTAGCAGAAAAACCATACATGATATGTTATGGATGATATAATTTATGAAGGGGATCCTATTGTGAATGCCAAAACCAATGTTTAAGAAGTAAACATGAGCAGAATTTTTTCATTAATGTGTTTGTATGTGTCTGTCTGTGCGTGTGTGTGTGTTTGCGGGGGTGCATGTGTGTGTTATTTCTTTGTCTTAACAGGTTGGAGATGCCAACCCCCAGCTGCAGACAGTTCTTGATGCATTGGATTCCATCAAGTCCAAGGTAAGGTCACTTTTCCAAAGGCTGTGCAAATATACGGTATGTTATAGTATGGTAGGAACTACCCTCATGTGCAAGACTTGTGTGCAAGAATCTGACAATGTTCTTAAATGAATCCTGTTGCTCAGGGTCAGCAGACCACTTTCGAGAACTTTGACCCCACCATCCTGCTCCCTGGCTCTCTTGACTACTGGACATATGACGGGTCCCTGACCACACCCCCTCTGCTGGAGAGTGTCACCTGGATAGTCCTGAAGGAGTCAATCAGCGTCAGCTCTGACCAGGTTCAGCCCCGTTCAATGTGTTACATAACAGCTTTTCACCAGTCATACTTTATACACATTGACTTATCTTGTACATACAGCTAAGTAGCTGGTAGAGTAAATTTTATGGTTCAAAAACAGTTATATCACAGCACTGGAAACACAAAGCGTCCTGGTCAAGAACCTACAGCATGCAGCATCGTACAGTGTTGCCCACTGAGACCTGAGTGAGCTCTACACAGGTGTCCGTTTCCTGGTTGGGTGTATGTTGCAGACAGCTACCTTAATTGACATGTACTGTAGAGTGCATGCATAGAATGTACGTAAAGAGGCATCACGCAATCCGATCAAAGGCACACCACATCTGCTTGAGTGTTTAACTTGTCCTATTACTGTAACTGCAGAATAAGGACAGATATGCAGACCTCATCTGTCACTACTGCTTGCTAAATATAGTCATTTTTATGGTCGCTATATGGTTAGCTGAAGGGTAAGGTGGTGTCTTGTGCAATTAAGCTAGAAGGCTCACCTTCTCCCACACCCTGTCAGTGCCCTTGTACACCCTGCCTCGGAATTATACTTTCAGTCTCTCAAGCGAGGTGCTTAGCAAGTGCTGTTGCACGGCTCTCTGAATTAGGCAAGTCGTAATAAGAAAACAGGGAGGTCCTTAGTAATGTCTTGTGTATAGATAGGATAGGATATCTATTTGCTGTGTAATGATAACACTATCAGCGATACCTTCTACAGCTGAGGTGCTCCTGCCAGTGACAACTGAAGGGTGTGCACTCGTATTGATTGTTGATAGTAACTAATAGCTACATAGTAATGCCTCCGCCCAAATAATGCTTCATTTAAATGGGTCCTGAAGTGCCAGGGAAACTGCAATGAAGGAAACATTGGTAAATGTAAGGTAAAATTACAGTGAGGGAAGTAAAACTGAACTGACCCATTTAAGTGCCAGATAGGCAACGCTCTCCTACTCTGTTCCTCCCAAACAGAAACCCTTTCCCATTTCATACCCCAGCTCCCTGACTGCCTCTCTCTGGCTCCAAAGCCCAAGCTGTTGAGTCTGTGTGAAAATTAACATCCTTCAGGCAAATGTTTATTTCATGAGTAAAACTGAAGCGCATGCCTCAAAGGGCTCTATGTAGCCTGCACACAGAGCTGAGCTTTTTAATTCCCTTTGTATATAATAGAAAAACATGAAACCGGGACCTCACACACTGGGATAATAATAAAGACTGGATAGGTATTTTCTATTTTGATGCTTTGAGATGAGCAGGCAAACTCAAATATTAACTAGTGAAATCAAGATGTGTTGAGATTACATGAAAACGTCTAGCTGTATAAACAGGTTGTGTAAATGCTGCATTTTGCCCAAGATTTGTTTAGAAAATCAATAGTTATGAGGAGGTGATAAACCCAGCATGCCCTGTGATAGTAATCACATGGGGAAACTATCATTGCAGCTATCAGCTAACAGCTAATTCATACCTGTGCAGAGACGTGAGCAGGGGTCACAGCCCAGTTTCTCACTATCATGCTGCTGGCAGAAGACTGCACCAGAAGTAGCATATGACATCCTGAATAAACATGAAAATGAGTGTCCAAAAATACAGTAGAGACAGCATAGACAGGAAAAACAATCCTAAAGAATGCAAAATCTTAAATGGGAAATCTTAATGTACACATACTGCATAGATGTCCCTTTTGGTGTGCATGAATCAACATACACTCGAATAAAAATGAATAAGTACAACTTCAGCTTCCTTGTTAGTATATCCTGTTCACACAGCAGTCTGGAGGTTTAGCAGTCACATAGCTTTGGGAAGGATAAGCACACTGCAGCCTTCAATATTTACAGCTTAGTGTTAAAAAAGGCAGAGTTGCTTATTAGTCTGTAACAGTCTGCTATCCGCTTAGCAAAACCAATTAAGAGAATGTCAAGTCCATCAGTTACTATTGATCAACAGCATGTGTATAGTATACATACTGTTGTGACTTAAGCACAGAACAGAAATCAGCCTTGATCGGAGTGGCATGGTTGTGTGTAGCAGCAATTAATAGAAAACCAACATATTGCATTGTTTTCTTTTTTCAGTGTAATTTTCTGTGGACTCTGTAGCAGCCATGTGTTGCCGTTAGTATATACATGAAAGCATCTATATTTAGAGCCTACAGCAAGTCACACTGGTAGTACAGCAGCCTTAATATAGAGCCTGTTTGTGACCCTGTGACAGTGGCAAATCTCAGCAGCCCAAGTCTATATGGAGATCAATGCTTGTGTTTTGAGTTTAAGATTGGGCTAACATCCAGAAATTGGTTCCTGGGTGGAACCTGGTTGGTGGAGTCTGGGGCAAGGTACTTAACCTGAATTGCATCAGTGAATGTCTAGCCTCATTAATACGTAATGAGTAAAATGACAGTGAGGTTATACCACCCTAGATAAGTACACGGTAATGTAGAGCTCAGACCACAGACACTCAGAAGAACAAAGACATCACTGACCAGTGGGTTAGAATCTGGGAGCTCACAGTGTTGTTCTTTCACAACAGATGACCAAGTTCCGTAGCCTGCTCTTCACCCCCGAGGGAGCGGACCCGAATGCTATGGTGGACAACTACCGCCCGCCTCAGCCCCTCAAGGGCCGCAAGGTCCGCGCCTCCTTCCAGTGATCACCTGGTGCTTAGTGCCGTCTCGCCTCTCGGACCATCCCTTAGTGAGACGCCCATCCATGGAACCCTATGGAGACCTACGGGTTCAGATGTAGCTGTCTATTGATTCAATGTGAAAGATGCTCCTGGTGTTTCTCTCACACCCCACACGGCTGTGCTGTTTTAAGAAGCTTTGGAAGCAGGTCTCTTTTACCCTGCAGGTGTCCGCAGTAACAAGTCAGTGACCTTGCTATATGTATTTTACAAGGCACTTCTATAAGTGATGGATTTCCCCTGGTTTTGCATCCGGTGCCAATTCTGTAGATTGCTACTTGGATCTGTAGATCTCCTTAGGAGACACCAAAACAAACAAACAAAACAATGGAATCAGCTCTGTAGGGGTCTCAGCAGAAAACAGCAAAATGGAAAGGATGCTGGACTCACTGGCTGCGAAACATCATGCCATCTGCAGTACTGCTTCAGTCTGTCTGTAATCTCTGACTTCTGGGCTACTGCAGAATCTCAGCAGCTTAACGAGATGCACTGAACCTCAAAATCCCCTCTAGTGCGCACACACACACGCACGCACATGCATCCACACACACATTCACAAGTTTTATGCTGCCTGAGTTTATTTGCACAGTGACGCAATGAGTCCTGAATACTTTGTTTTGTTTGTTTGTTTCTTATTATATTTTATTAGCAATAAATGGATGGCTAAGTTAGTTTGGCAGCTTACTCAACAAATGTTCTTTTTGTTTGTTTTTTTTAAGTGATTTCTCAGTAATGTTTTATTACTGAAGCCTTTTCTGTGCTTCGCTGTTGCTGTTGTTAGAGGTCTGTTCAAATACAATACTTAATGTTATAAGCTGTCAGTCACAGTTGCTGTCAGTGCGAGGCCGGTAGGGCCATCGCACAGAGCCTAGGTGAGAAAATCTGCCCGACAACAGATTGTAGCCTGTAGCTTCACTGAGACGTCAGGTCCTCCAGGTCAGGTCGCGAGTCCGGCAGAGTCAGGTTTGAACAAGTAAAGGGACCAGAGGAATGTGTTATTTTAGAGGGGTTAACTTCTTAATTTATTGAATAATATGTCTGTCAATTGAAACGTTTTAATGACAAAGTTGATTTTATGCCTTACACAGAGCAATGTTGTTAGGGTCATCCTGGGAGTAAAAGTCTAGCAGTACAGCTATTTTGAAAGAAAATTTTATTGATGAATAAATATATTTTATGACGATTCTGCCTCCAGTGTTGCCCTTTGTTCTTTGATTCGAGCGGACATGCAATGCCTTTGTACTACTGCTGTCGTATGATCATCAGCAATGTTATAGCTTTAAAATGTCACATCAAGCTACAGAAAGGTCGTGCTTTAGCTGGGAATATGCTCCCGCTGTTTAATTAACATCAAATCAATACCAGCTAAATGCATCAGAACTGGGAGGTCCCAGGAGAGTGCAAATACAGCCGTGACTGCCACTGTTAACTGGGCAAGTTGGAACGGGTGACTGTGCCAACCTCTTAATTAAAAAAGAAACATTTGTGATACAGTTAGTTTAATGAAAGATTTTAATCACATTAAATGCCCTTATCTGGGCACATACTGAACAGCCATCGCCATATACAGCAAATTTGTGCAGTGTAATGCACCAAAATGGCTAAAGCTCACATCCCCTCCACAAAAATAAGCTGGAAAGACCAAACATCTTGGATTTAAAACTGGATGCTAGTCTTAACACCAAAAAGTAAAACCTTATTCTTTCTACGGCAGGTAGTTGCAAGTTCTGAAGTGCAACCAAACACACCTTTACATTTATTGTTTTATAAATGATGTTAAATTTTACATATTACACAAAACTCATTTAAACAGAATGCATGTTTATTTATAGAAATGAATCATAACACTGAGGCATCAGTTTCTCAGAAAATGACCTTTAGGTCCTTTAGGCCCAGGATTTCAGACAAATAAAAACACTTTCACAAGACAACCCAAAGGAGAAGCGAGAAGGAGAAGGAGATCCTTCCTATCCCCCCCATATTAACTACACATGTGAAGGCTACCGCAGAGTCATGTGATTAGGACAGATTAGATCACACCACTGACCTTTCTACCACACATACATCATCCCAGCTCACACCCAGGTTCCTATAAAACAGGAAGAGGGCAGGTGTCCATGTGACCTGGATTTGGAAGCCTCAACAGGAAAGAGGTTGTCTCTACGTAGATGAGAGGACTGCACCGATCGCAGCAGAAGCAAATAGGGTGCAGGTGTGTTTAAGACTGTGGAAAGAGGCACGTCTGGCCAATTAGCCACACTCAGTCAATGCTCAATAAGGTACATAGCTCTGTTCTTTCAGATGAAACTGTTGGTCTGTTGACCAGCACTCTGTCTGGTGGCTCCTGAAGTGGGGATATAGGACCAGGCCTACCTACTCTTCTGTCCCCAAATTATACAAATTAGTTATGTAAAATGCTTTAATTTGATGGCTACATCATACAGAAAACTAGTGTAACAGTGAAAAAATACATAAACCTGAAGATATTAAAATCCTTCTTGATCTGCAGTAAAGTCTGCTAACACAGCGCAGAATGCCAAATCTGTTCTCCATCACGCACACAGACATTGACAAAGTATTTTTCAGCTCAGATGAATGCCACCAATTGTCACTTACCTTACATAACTGTCCACTCTCATGTCAGCATTCCTGCCAGGGGATTCCCTTCTTGTGAATCCAGCTAGAATGGTTGAAATGAGGAGACCAAGGCATTCAATGGCAGACATGAATGCATATGAAATATTACACCATCCCAGATGCAATGGAGAAGTATCCTGGGCACCAGCCCAAGTACTTACAGAACAAAACAGAATCAAGTACCAGAGGGGGAGAGCTGGGCTAACCCAAGAGAGCTGGCCCGCGTATTACAGCACAGTCCATTGTGGTGAAAGAGGGAGAACATGAGAGTGCCTGCTGACCTAAAGTATGGACAATTACGATAAAGCATGAATTACTTTGGTGAGTATCCAAGCGGGTAGTTTGTGAAATGCAAATAAATCATTCTGAATACAAGGTAGCTAGCATATAAATAAATAAAAAAAAAATAAGATTCTCATTACAAAGAGGTTGTGGAGATCACTCGATGAGCGAAAAGAGAGGAGGAATGAGGGGTGAGGAAGGAAGAAAGGATTGTGAATGAATTTTGAGGCAAGGAAAAGAAGATGAAAAGGCATCTCGCTGTGCCTCTTCAGAAGATCTTCAGCTGTGCTCACTTCTCATGTCGGACTCAGCTGGTCATGTGACATAACATGGAAATAAATTAATGTGCAGCTACTGTAAAGCTGCAGAGAGCACATGGACACGGTGTGGGAAAATGGCAGCAGTGAAAATCAGATTTCCTGTATCTCCCCAGGAAGTTTATGTAGTTAATTTTTGTCAGAATCTTTTTACAGGTGACTTTGCCCACCATATTACTGTAAGAGGGAGAGCACTGAGAGAGTGACTGAGAATATTATAACCCAATCGCTGTTAGGGTTCCTTTTATTAACATTACTGTTTAATATTTATTCAGTTTTGTAAAATTTCTGTATATATGTGTGCATGCATATGAATATAGGCCTACATGGAGACGAAAAATGTGTGTGTGTGTTCGTGTGAGTGTGTGTGTGTGTGTGTGTGTGTGTGTGTGTGTGTGTGTGTGTTTGCCGGTATTGTTTTGAGAAAGGTCAATAATTGCTAATAATCTTTTCTTATATTCAGTATGGGCATGATTTGCCCTGATCGTCAGTGAATTCATTTATATTGAGCTTGAGAGCTCTAATACGAGTATGATGGACATGACTTTGAAAAAAAAAGTCCCATGAAAAGAAAGTGCGGCATATCCAGATATCCAGAGATCAAATGACATGGATATTAAAACAAACATGAACGCTAGTTTCAAATGACATTCAAATAAAAGCCTTTGATGAAATTGTCAGTTAAGAGTGGCAGTTGGACTGACAGTTTGAATTTGAAACATTGGAATCATCACCATGGCAACCATGGCTAGAGGAGAAGATTCTGTTCACTGCAAAGGGAAAAGGGTGAAGATCAAGTAGCCTACTGACAGACATCAACTGTTGACCTTATCATCTCTACAAACAAAAAGGAGAAAAACCCTATGTTTCACACTAAATTTGTCACAGCAGATTGTATGAACACCACTCCTTCAAAAGAAATGGGATTGGAAAAGACTGTCAGCTGTTCATTTGGACACAAACCTTGACAGCACTGTTCTGACTGTCAACATACACACACAGGGCTGCAGCGTGTTGAAAAAAAGATGTATAGTCTACATATTTCCATAAATTAAATGTATGCCACTGTTAATCGTACAAGGAATTATAAGGGAAAGGAGAATTTGTGAACAAGTCAATTTAAAATGGAGTACTGATTCTTGAGATAAGGGACAAAACATGCTTTAGGTCTTCTGTTTTTTTTTTTTTTAAATACTACATTAATTTGAAAAGGATATATTTATAGACAAAGGTCTCAGCTAACAAACCATGTAAGGGAACAAGTTTTTTATTAAAACACTTTTTTATGAAGTGACATTCACTTCATAACTTGATTTGTGTCAACTCTGTCAGACACACCAAAAAGCATGCTATTTTAATTTGATCAATTCACCAAGAGTGTAAAGTACTCAGGTATCTAATAATGGTTTTCTGTAACAGAGTTAAGTAATAAAATGCATTATATACATTTTTGTTGTGATTGCACAGTATTTTGAAAAATCCAGTTTCGAAATTCCTTAATTTTGTATATTCATTTTTAATATTAAGCATATATAATCAATGTTCTTAGGCAAAGAAGACCTCATTGCATGTAGTTCAGCTGGTGTTTTAATATACACTATATGGACAAAAGTATTTGGCCACACCTGTTTTTCAGGGTTTGGGCTAGGCCCCTTATCTCCAGTGAAGGACAATCTTAATGCTTCAGCATACCAAGACATTTTGGACAATGCTATGCTTCCAACTTTGTGGCAACAGTTTGGGGAAGGCCCTTTTCTATTCCAACATGACTGTGCTCCAGTGCACAAAGCAAGGACTATAAAGACATGGTTTGATGAGTTTGGTGTGGAAGAACTTGACTGGCTCGCACAGAGCCCTGACCTCAACCCCATCGAGCACCTTTGGGATGAACTGGAACGGAGATTGAGATTGTGAGCCAGGCCTGTTCTTGTCTAACATCAGTGCCTGACCTCATAAATGCTCTACAGAATGAATGGGCACAAATTCCCACAGAAACACTCCAAAGAAATATTATTTTACACAAAGAGTTATCAATACATGGAATAGGTTGCCAGGTCATGTAGTTGAGGCAGAGACCCTTGCTGTGTTCAAATCTAGAGTTGATGCAGTTTTGGATACTCTTTAATTAAGAAATGGTGAGCTTAGTTGGGCCGAATGGCCTGTTCTCGTCATCATATGTTCTTATGTTCAAAATCTTGTGGAAAGCCTTCCAAGAAGAGTGGAAGCTGTTATAGCTGCAAAAGGGGGACCAACTCCATATTAAAGTATATGTATTTGAATACAATGTCATTACAATGTAATGGGCATCTTGTCTCTTAGATTCTGAAACTGCAAAATGCTGCCTTTTCACCCTTGGTGTAATACATTCCAGTATGACGATTCAACTGCGGCAAATTCTGGCCGAAATGGCAGGCTTGAACTTCAGAGGCATACTTGCACTTCCAGGATTCTGAAAAATCAACATGCATGATGACTGTGTTTTCACTGCAGGTCTCAATTAAATTTCTGTATGCTTTTGCTTGATTGTGAACCAAGCACACATGTGTTGTGGTCTCACTTCTAAGCTTCTCTTCGTATACATGTAGCAGCTCTGAAAGACTACCACTGTGCAAGTTAAGTTTCATGTTGAAGTGGATCCCACTAGCTGTTTCTTCTTGAACTCGCTCCCACTGCCTCCATTCAACATTGATTCCACCTTGCTCTGGGGCCAGAACGTGTCCCCGACAACCATCAAAGCAGAATTAATACCCTTTCACTAACCTAATCCTCTTAGTCCCTGACAAAACCTTTTGATACACTATATGGCCAAAAGTATGTGGACACCCCTCCTAATTATTGACTTCAGGTGTTTCAGCCACACCGATTGTTAACATGTGCATAAAATCAAGCACATAGCTATGCAATCTCCATAGCCAAACCTTGGAAATTGAATGGGTCGTACTGGAGAGCTCAGTGACTTTAAATGTGGCACTGTCATAGGATATGCCATTTTTGCCACAAGTCAGTTTGCGAAATTTCTGGCCTGCTAGATCTGCCCTGGTCAACTGTAAGTGCTATTATTGTCAGGTGGAAGCGTCTAGGAGCAACAACAGCTCAGCCACAAAGCGGTAGACCACGCAAACTTACAGAGCGGGGCTACCAAGTGCTGAAGTGCGTAGCACGTAAAAACCGCCTATCCTCTGTTGAATCACTCTCTACAGAGTTCCAAACTGTCTCTGGCTGCAACATCAGCACAAGAACTGTGTGTCCGGAGCTTCATGAAATGGACTTCCATGGCCCAGCCACTGCACACAAGCCCAACATCACCATGTGTAATGCCAAGCGACGGCTGGAGTGGTGCAAAGCACGCCGCCACTGGACTCTTCAAGCAAACTCAATATTAACTGGAGAATTACAGAACCAGTTATATAAAACCCTGTAGAGTTGTCAATACATAACATCACTGCTTTCATGCCCCTATACTGCATTTAAAGCCATAATCTTCATGCAGGTGTCAGTGGCGTGTGAAGGAGAAGACCCTGCCTGTAGTGTCACGTTGAAAGGGGGATTAAATGCAAACAAATAACTCTTCAGCGCCCAACATCCGGATCCCTGTGGTGCCCAGCAAAGCTGTCAAAACACAGATCTACAACCTTTGAACTGCACTCAGCACACACCATATTCAAGCCGACATGTCACATCACAGCTACAGCCTTGACTAATGAGCTCAAAGATAAATTCTGGGGAATGGACACTGACCATGTAAATATTTGCAGATGCTCAGCGATGTTTCATTTTTTCTGATTGTATAAGGCTGCAATAGCCATTGTAACACTTCACTCCTGACAAAACTGTTAAAGCCACGACTGACTCACTGTGTATCCGTACCAAAATCACACAGCAAACAAAATTTTGAAGTGCAACCCTGGTATGGTCTACAATACTGCTGGTGGATTCTGACCTTGGAAAGGAAGAGGTTGACAAAAGGGATAGCAGAATTTGTGTGGGCATTTGCACAGAAAAAGTCACGTGGAGGCAGCATACAGTGGGGTAATTACACTATTGACTACAAAGAAATGCAAATTTTAAAAAAAGAACACTGTAAATTGGATGTTAGCGTGGAAGACATGTTATACACTGCAGCTTGAAAGGGAGTATATTTAGAGATATGAGAGCAGTAAAGACCCAGCTCACCCAGCTCAGTATCCTCTTCCAGCTCAATCAACCAATCTTGATCTGATCATGAAGTGTCAAACAGCTGTGACATCATGTATTTTTTAAATGGAGACTGGTTGTCTTATGACTTGCAAGCACACAGACACAGACACAAAAATACACAGGCATGTGCACACACACACGCACACACACTCACATAAACACATGCATATGTATGCAAAAATGTGACCATACACCAACATAAACCCACACACGCTCACCAACAAATCCATATGAACAATATAAACGCATGATCAGACAGTTATAAACACTCCATGACAATTAAAATATGTTAGGTTTTGTCAAAATTACACGTATAAAATTACATACATAGAAACCTTAGCTAGCTATAAAAATAAAAGAAAAATGCTTGAGAGTAACACGATTACAAGCTAATGTCATTGTACACTTATAATCATTTCCAAATGTGACTTTGAAATGTTTCGTAGGCCTACTATTAGCCTATTGATACCGTTGCCTACATAAGCTATTTTTTAATGAATGGTGTTGTGTGAAACTTTAGCTACCCTACTAATATGAAAGAAATAGCCTAGCCTTCATCATGGCCAGAGTACGTATATTTAACGTTTCATACAATTGCCTTTTCTCCAGATGCTGTACCAGGTTATTGTTTTGAACGTTTCTTACAGATAATGGCATAACGATCATTGCTTTGTCCTACCGAATGGTATGCTGCCAATTCACACACAAGCCACCTGCTGCTGCCAATGTGCGTTCCAATTGCTGCTGTCAACTTGTGTTCCAATTGCTGCTGTCAGCGGAAGTGCTGATGATGCAAGGGGCTGCTCTCGCGCCCTCTCTCACAACTTTCACGCACAGCCGACACTAAATAACAATTCTAAACTAAATTAAGCATGCACTCGTCTTGGAGGAGAAGTTCTCAACCACCGATTTTTTTTATTCAGGTGTATTTAGCTTCAAATTTTATTTTTAGCTCTAAAAAAATTACCGAGGTCCGGACCTCGGTGACCTCATAGCTGGTTATGGGCATGCTCATGCTACCAGATCTAGTTTTAAGTCTATACATTGTAAATAGCTTGTTAGTCAATGATTTAATTTATTGTAATGCTTGTACAATATAGGCGGATTAGGAGGAGCAGGTAGGATAGGTAAAACCTGACTTATTTTCTTCCATCATGAACAAATAAACTTTGGAACTTTTTTCATCATAGTAATTCGTGTAATTCATAAAATAAGCATACCAAATCAAAGTGACCTTAGGAATTGCGAAGAGTTGAGATGGTGTCGTAAAGGTTGTTATTGTGATAGGGACAGCTGGTGTATGCATGCTCCCCTTTAGATTCAGCCTCACATCTTTAATGTTAACCGTGAGACTGAGACATTATCTGGTTAGCTCAGTTTTCTGTCCCTGTGCACTTTGGAAAGGGCTACAGGCAAGGGTGTAGTTTTGGTCTCAACATTGGTAGGGACACAAAAACCGAGGGGACATTGGAATTATGTAATATAACTTCACTCCAAAGATAACGCGAACGAGTTCACTCAAATATTGGTAGGGACATGTCCCTACCGTCCATATGCAAAATTATGCCCTTGGCTACAGGAATATGACAGCTACTTAAGTAGATCATTTTAATTTACAAGGATGATGGCCAAGATGTTCATGTACAGCACACCAAAATAATTTCCAAGGGGGTAACAGGTCCTAAATGCAGTGTGCTTAAAAATACCAAGGAGTCCAACTTTAGGATTTCAGCATGTGTGCTTATTTTAAGAAAACTGAAGTAGGAATGTCCCCCAGTTGCTACTTCAGCTTTCAAAATGATGTGCACAGTTTTGGTGTGCAAAATTACTGTAATAGTCACAAGTGGGTGAGTGCCATTTCAGATCATGTTCAAGTGGGTATCTCTCATCATTACCACATAATCTGGCTCAAATTCAGACAGAATGGCAGTGAAAGTGGATGCTGTAGATATAGAATTACTAGATCAGACATCAAATGACACCAACAGATGCAAGCTTGGTGACTATAGCGAGCATTAATATGAAGTTCTAGAAACACTGGGGTCTCTATTAGTCTTGCCCTTTCAAAATACTATATTGGAAAAGACTTTTCAATGCATGTCTGATTTGTCAAATAGGCCAATTACAAGTTAATGTTTGTCAGGTCTGGTCTGGAGGCAGAAGTTCAGCCACATCCAGTACACCACCTCCAAAATCTCGTTCAACATGGTGCACAGGCCCTCCCAGTTGCTAAGGAGCACAGTCCTGACAGCACACATCGAAGGCCCTCTTCTGCCAGCCACTGCTGCTGATAGGTGTTCCTGGGAAATGGCCTGCACTGTGTCCATTCTATCCTGCAAACGGTGCACATAATGTAGTGAAACAAGGTTTGGCGGCTTGGGCCTGGCAATTTTAACAGTGGTGGATGACCAAATAGCTGGGTATAATCCAGCAGTTCTTTTACAATTTCTAAATTCTCAGATCAAGACTGAGAAGTTCCACCTCTCAGAATTCAGTCAGAAATGTTGTACAGGAAATGGTGGTCTTTCCACAAATTTTTTAGAGAAAATTAACTTACTGAACTTTAGAACACATTTATGTATTCCCATTCTTTGGAGAACAGGCCTTGCACTTTTGTACTAGATTAATGAAGTCACTTGAACACTTTCAGTTTTGCCAACTTAACACGTCTGTCACTAAATTTAGTGATTTCTTCCACGCTGTTAGCAACATCAGTTCAAGACCTTAAACGTGTCAGGCATCAAGTCTAAAGTAACCACAAATATGAAAATGGATTTACCGAACAGTTATCATATAGATAATTGGTTTTAACTGGATATTGGCCTAAATTTGAGTTTTAACTGTGGTAAATGCTAAATCTTACATATCATGTCTTTTACATACATCTATGTTTTTGTTGCACCGCAAAGACCAGACCGTTCCACATTTACACAGAGAAAGAGAGGCAGGAAGAGAACGTCATCCTTCACCTTCGTTGTAGTAAAAATAGACTTATTTCACAAAGCTCCAGGATGAATACTGCACATTCAGACTTGGACACATAAACCGATTAAGGCTTGAATCAGTGGCCTTCCTGTCTGCCAAGAGACCTCTGTAGAAATGCGAGGGTTGTTTTCCCGGCCTAGTTCAACAATGACCCACACACAGTTGATACAAGAGCCACATAAACTCCCAGACTAAATTTCGTGCCATATAATGAAGCTTACTTGAGCTGACAAAGGCCCGTCAGACAGGACCTGCACTACTAGACAAGAGGTCTGTGGAATTCTGGGTAGAATTCAGACTGACTTTCTGAGGTTGATGTTCAAAGGGAATGACAACAGATGTAGCAAATTTTGAAGGTCCACCCCTGGACACAAAAAGGCATTTTTGAGAATGAACAGATATTTATCAAATGTAAATGACCAAATTTTACAGGTAAATACAACAGACAGCAAATCTGAGTTAACCTGTCATGTTACTCTCTCCACTGGTCAGAAAAATGCAAATATTTAACTGCTGGAAGCTTACCAAACACATATGTTATTGCTGTCATCTAATGTTATTATTTTAGGCCTTGGTTAGTTTCATGAGTACATTTTAGTTTAGTCTTCCCCTTTCAGCTGGCTGCATATAATCATGAAGAAGGCAGTTAGATCAGGGTGAATGTAATATGGATGGTGTGAAGTTCATTTTTCTCAACAGGACTAAGCCAAACTAAGCTACTAATTCTGCAACTTGTTTTTGCATGAAACTATTGTACTTCAACAGTGTGTTGCTTAGCACTGTAACGATTCATGTTGTATCGCACAGCGATCACTTGGTTCTGTTTCTTTTTTTTCACTCCCTCTCTTAGTTTTGTGAGTGCATTTTAATTGTTAGTCGAATTAGTTGGTAGTTTACACTTCCCCTCTCAGCTGCTTGCTCATCCACTCGATAACTGAACTGGACATTTATTGGGTGTGTTTCTACTGAAGCAGAAGCCTCGTTTCTCATACTCGTTGTATGAAGACTCGGGTGAACAAAGATAAGGGGTGTATTTGTGGGAGACCATCAAGGGAGGCCACTGGGAGAGGCCCTGTCACATCACTATCCAATATTGCTATTGGTAATTACCTTAATGAACTATATGCATCTTATCCCATTCATTATTTGTGGTCTCAACCTTGTGTGTTTGACGGGGGCTCTTGTCTGTGTGTGGATGGTGATGTCCTTGTTTGTTTAAAGTTTTGTGCCATTTTGATGCATGCCCTTTCTGCTTGTTTTTGCTAGTTGCCCAGGATAAGAATCAAAAATGTAGATGTAACGTGAAATGTACTCATCTGGTACGTCACTCTGCTAAGCAACAAAATGTAAATGCAAAGGAAGGGATGAGAATTCTGGGAAAACAGTGAGGAGCTGTGCCAGATACAGAATTTTGAACGAACTTGAAAGAAAAAATATTGCTACAGCTCTGCCCCCCTACAAGCAAGCCGGCCAGTGTCAGATCTATTTGAAATCAGGAGGACTAAAGCTCTGTTTACCGTAGTGCCGTGTTTATCTGTGAGCTGAATGTTATTTACCAGAGAGATTTATCTAAATGAGCATAGAGGCTGACATATGTGAATGTGGCAGAGAAGGATCACGATGAAAAAACTGGAACTGGAATCCAGACTATGATTATATAGCCAGCACAGTTTAAGCAAAGCATAGATATAAATGGAGACTTGTGTACCTTAGAGGTAATAAATGGATGTCTCAGGGACAAAGTGCTGATGGTGTAGAAATGCAGACTGCCCTAAAGAACTCATGTGGTGCCACAAAAAGCCACACATGCAAGAAATGCTGGGAAAACCTTTCAAATACTCTTCAGTCACTGTATACACATCCTGTCACTACCTATGCCAAGATTTAACAGTTTATACATCTTATATTTCATCATTTATGTACGTATATATATGTAGACAATTCAAAGTCAGTCAGCGGAAACTTTTGATAAGAACAATAAGTATGTTAGCATAAAAATGAGTGTTTAGGGCTTTAGCACAATGACGTCATTGTGCAAACATTACAGAGGTCTTAGGATAATCCATATTAAGAAAAAGGTCATGCTCCTGATTAGCAAGCTTAATTTATTTGATCCTGAGTGAACTGCCTGATGTGGAAGAGGAAACACATCTTAACATGCTCATGGAGTCGCATTGTTCTGATAGTGTGTGTTTTGCAGTATACTATATAATGTACCAATAATTACTGGTGTTTCTGTGAGTGCCATAAAGGTGTGGATGACTCAGTAGACAGTAAACTGCAAAAAGCAGCCAGGGTGATCACTATAGATGTAATAGGTGTGACCTTTGCCTCTCAAGATCTGCATAACCCAGGTCACTCCTGAAAGGTCTCCAAAAGTCGGACACTGTACTACAAGTCCAAACCCAAGGAAATCCAAGCCTGCTGAACTTGTTACAACAGTCAGAATTTGCTCTCTCACTAGCGGTATACATCTTGTGGTGGATTGTCCTCTCTGCTCAGTCCCTGATAAGGGGAAGAAGATGGGGGCGATAGCCCGTGGGTGTATCCACTAGGAGGCCCACGGGACCTTGTTGCTACACTGCAAGACTGTAATGAGGTCACATACACAACCTTACACTCTTATCAACTGCAGTACTATAAATAAATATACAGCGCTTCTCCCTGGTATCTCACATCTGCAGAGTTTGTGGATGAATTAGATTGATAGTGACTGTATTCTGTACCTTGATCAAATACCATCTTCCATGTACTTAAAAATAGGACCCTCCCCCCCTTGCATGTTTGACTACTTAAAGTTTCAATAAAAGATATATCAAAAAAAGCACTGATATAAACCTTTCAAATAAAAAATATAGTAAAAATAATACAAAATATAATTCAAAACAACTTCTGGGCACCAATATTATTGGTGATTTCACAGTGACTTCACAGTAATTGGATAATTTTTTTCTAAATACATTTTGTTACATTTTACAAGGCATAGAGAGAAAGCAGGTAATCACCAATTACACACCGAGACTGCTCTCAACCTCGAAAGCATTCCACATTGGACACTCAGGGTGTTGCAGGCAGCTCATATTGGTTGGTTGATGGAATGGTTTGGCAGGGGATACAGAGAGGAGTAAATTAGGAAATTGAAGGTGGTCATACTTTTCTTACTACATACTACTGATCTAATTACAACTACATACTAATTATCTAATTGCTCTCTCTATCTTTCTCTTCCCCCCTCCTCTTTCCCCTTGCCCTCCCCGTCTCTCTCACTCCCTCACCTCTCCTTGCTCTCGACTTCTCATTCTCTCTCCCTCTCCCTCATTCTTTCTCTCTGTCTCTCTCTCTCCCTACCATCACTTCCCCTCCTCATTCTCTATCCCTCTCTCCCCATCTCCTCTGTCTCTCTCTTCCTCTCCTTTCGTCTTTTCCCCCTCCTCTCTCCTCCCCTTATATCAGACTCTCCACAGCTTTTTTTAGAGGCGGTAGATGCAGAGGCGGGTAGGGTTACCCGGGGGAATAGAGTTACGGGGGTGTTGGGGGAGGGGGGCAGCAGGAGGTCACGTCTCTCATGTTACCACCTGTTGACAGCATGGCTGTCCATGGCAGAAGGTCATGTCCAGGGAAGGAGTGGATTGAGAGATCCACTGTGGGAGTTCACGGGGTTCTGTGTGATCAGAGCCCCGGAGTAGTCCAGCCCATACCCCCCAAAGGGGTGATTAAGGAGATTTTAATAGAACTTAGTGCAGCCGTCAGCGCTCTAGATTTGACACCATACATCATTACATTCTCAATGCACAGTACAATGTTCCCCTCATTGAGGACTTCACATTCAGAAGTGGGAACGAAATCACGTGATTTGGTTTTCTCCCTCGCAGGTAGGAGACTGGGGGACGTCCTCATAACCCTGCATGCCCCTTGGAGCCTGACGTTGCATAGTATTCCCATGAAGGGCAAAAATACCCTTTGGAGAATGCGGGCATCGATCCTGCTACCTCTCGCATGCTAAGCGAGCGCTCTACCATTTGATCTAATTCCCCACTGAGAATTTAGCTTTAACCTCTGTGGGATCTCTTCATTCCTTAAAATGTGCAACAGAACACACAACCACTTCTTGAATTGATTTCCCTTTTGGCCTCACAGCGACCTGCAGTTTCTGCAGAATTCAAAGGCAGCAGAGGCAGGTTGTGGTTGGTTGCATTGTGTAATGGTTAGCACTCAGGACTTAGAGTCTAGTGGTCACAGTACAGGTCGGGGGCATCATATATATATTTTTTTAAGTGTTTGGAATAAGGATGACTGTTGTATCTCTGTGTGAAAGATTGCAAATCGCTCCCTTATTTTGGCTTGTGTTGACCACTCACATGGTCACAGTTTTTTTTTTCACCTTTGGCAGCATGCACTTCGGTGGAGTTGAGCATG
This sequence comes from Megalops cyprinoides, assembly GCF_013368585.1. NCBI lineage: Eukaryota > Metazoa > Chordata > Actinopteri > Elopiformes > Megalopidae > Megalops > Megalops cyprinoides. The sequence goes on along the minus strand of NC_050584.1, from coordinate 27,091,632 downwards.
GTGCAATTAAAACAAAATGTCACCTCTGTACAAAGTAGTTTGTGTAGACACTTAAAGAAAAACAGCTGTCAAACCCCAGTCTCCTGAGTGACAAGCAAGGATACTTATCACTATACTAACAAGAGAACGGTTACATCTTTGGGTGAGACACCACACCATGACACTCACTACTTACATGAGCCTTTCTGAAACATGACTGTCCAGCTATCACATTTTGCTCTGGTTAAAGTACAGAAAAAAAGACAAAAAAACCAAATAAACAAGAGAAAAGAACTTGTTTGGAAGGGTAATAGAGTAAAGATATCATGTTTTCTGTGTCAGTCCTGATTTTCTGCAGTGATCTCATCCATGACAGTCAGCAGCTTGTCTTCATTTTTTAAGTATGCCACAGTCTCAACACTCAGCAATGAGTCTCTGATGTGCTTCCATGTGAGAACAGATACTTGTGATGCATGGGGAAACTGTGTGATTTCACACTCCAAAGGGAAAAAGCATGGCTGATAGATGAATCTTCTTACTCTCCTTCCATGTGAGAACATAGATGCAAATTTAGTCTCTAAGGAGAGACCAGTTATGGCAGTCATGGCTTCTCTTTTTGTCACCTTTGTCTCTTTCCTGGTCAAAACAGGTATTTTATGTATTGTAATGAAAATGTCAGCAAGAGCATTGACATGAAGTATTGTCTTTATTTGCATGGAAACATGTTGTGAATATGAAGAGTCCCCACGAAGGAAGACAGGTCATGATATCTGGTTATCTCTGTACCACTTTTTGAATTGACCTTATAGCTTTATAGTCAACCACAGATTCCAAAAATGTGTTTCTGACTAGCACCAGTGTTTAATGGTGAATTCAGTGAGCAGAGTACAAATCTCACATAGTCTTTCTTTTGTCAAATGTTTTGAGTTCTTTGCATAGTACTTGCCATTATTATGATATTCAAAGCATTGAAATGAGCATACATATAAAACGATTGATTGCTAAACCCTGTAGACACATACAGTATATAGCATATGCAGTATATCACAGATACCAATTTTGCATGCCATAGGCTGACTCTATTGTATGGATAACACTCTGTCATTGCAGACACACGGATTGGGTTACAGCTGTTCAAAGGGATCTCTTTCCTTTTCATGCTGATTTAAGTGAGCAGCACAAATTACCACCTGATTTATGAAGTGAAGGATGGACAGTTACAACCTTGAAGGGTTGCAGATTCCTCCTTCTAACTCTGTCTCAGACTGCATCATTTAATAGAAGTCATTATCTAGACTGAACGCCATGCACTGTTTGAAGTGTTAATCAATTAAATCACCAAAAGATGGTCCTAAAAACGGCCCTGTCCCTCCAAGAGTGGCCTTTCTGGTCCCAGTAGTCAGTAATTAGATCACAATTAATCACACAGCACAAGGAATATTATGGTCTTTGTCAAAACTATGACACACATTGCACAATGAGTCTTGCATAATTTCAGCTGTGACATCATAGACAGTGGAACAGTGGAAATTCCATTAAGGGTATTTGTCAGACGTAGATGCCACTGCTGGTTTTAAATTCCCTTTTGGGATCTGAGACATTGAAAGCATATCATCGTGTAGCCGTTGCTGGATGATTTTAGAAACCCTGAGTGTGTTTACCCAGGTGATGACGACAAGTTTGTCCGTTGGGGTTAATGAGGGCGTGTGCGGTACAGCTATCGTATCAGTCATGTACACAGGCAAGATCAGTGAGATCACATCTCTAACACATACATTCACTACTGTCATGCGCATATCTGCACCTCGCATGAATGCACACATACACACAAACGCGCATGCAAACACCTACACATACAGACACAGTCATGTTTGCATCCATATTCATTTTAATCAATTAACAGTAATAGTTATATGAGCATAAACATAAAAACAGGAAAGACATACACGTATACACAAATTTTATCACACATAGATGCAAACATACATATGGACAGGCAGACAGACACACACAAACACACACACCCACACACACACACTCTGTGGCCTGCATCCTGTAGCGTGCCTCTCTGATCAACACCATGTGTAGGAATTTGTTTACTTTATACCTTTTAATGAGCCATGAGCCATGCACTCCTATCATTTTACATCTATATCATCATGATGGCTGATGAAATCACGCAAAGCCCATATCCAGGGTGAAGGTCATCTGTTTCTGACAAGCAACAGAAAACAACGAAAATGAACCTTAGAGCACCAGAAAGAGCACCTGAGACCAATAGATACGAGCGATCTTCAGAACATGGGTAAAACAACAGTTGATAAGGCTTCCAAGAGGCTAGAGACATCAGCAGAGTCAAAGTTAAGTTGCATGACCTCTTACCACCTTAACACTGTCCACCACCACCTGTGTAATATGCGTCAAAACAAATACTATTAACTTAATGCAAGATCACAGTTACCTGATATAAAATTATTACTCCCATTCACACATTTTGGCTATTATTCACTTCTCAGTGTGGTGTGCTGTTTGTTCCATAAATAGGCTGACTTACCTTTTATCCTTAAACTACAGATGTGGGAAGTTTACGGAACATAAGAAAACACAGGGAAGCCTACGCTAAATCGGGAATTTGGAGCACCTATACTAATCGTGCACAGATGTTACGCAACACTGACAGCCAAGCTCTGAGACAGAAAAACAAATCTTTGCTCAGGGATTATTTTGAGAATAGATATAAGACAATCTCTCCTCCATTCCCTCATTTTTTTACAGGGCAAACAGTCCTAATCCATTAACATGAAATCCAAAACCACTGAAGGACAGGGTCTGATTTCTTCAAATACAAGCTTATATGATAGGCAGGAACAGAAAGAAAAATTCTTGTGAGAACACAATGGCCAGAATCAAACCATTTTAGCATTACTTGAAAAAAATGGGATAGTTATTACATAAAACCCTGTGGTGTGCTGCACAGTTATGCTAGATCGTATCATCTGAGGGTGAATGTGTAAAATTCAGGTGACATCCATGTATGTCTCAAATGTAGGACAGTATTGCATAAACAGAGAACCTCTGAGGTCTCCTACCACATCAATGGCCTATTTAGACTATTCACATTTTCCTAATTGCATTTGATTAAATATGCATGAGAAAGAACAGATTCTGGGTCAGTCTTGCTGAAAACAGACCCCCAGATGCAAAATCTTGCCCAATCTATCTGCATTAACCATCCATCCTTTGCTGTTCTGGTTCTGGTTTTGTGTTTGATCTTGTAATTACTGTTTTAACAGGAGCTCTGTTCAGTACAAACACAGTGGACCTTGCCTTTCACTGTAAGTGATGCATTCAAGCAAGTTTTGCTCTTTAGTTTTTCATTTTCTGCATGACAACGTTTCTGCAGTTGCTGGATCTACAGATAAGGCAATGCAAAGCAAATGGCACTTTAACTACAATTCCTCAAGTAAAGCTAAAATAAAGAACATTGGGGGTAACCAAAACATAGAATATATGCTCTCAGGCTCATTTCCAGATTCATGGGAAGCAGAATTGAATCAATAGTTCCCATTAAGGTGATGATGAATTATATTCTCCCCCAGCCACTGTGAACTAGATTTCACTACCAACCTGAGGAGAGCAACCCGGTTATCCTGCTCCTGTGAAATAATTTTATTCATACTCATTCTTAGAAAACATATAATCTGTTTGAAAACATACATCTCAAAGGTCAATAAGGACACAGCCCAAAGATATTCCTGGAATAGTCTCAGGGAATATACATTTTGGGACATAATTCTGTCAGTTAAGAAAAATGTGTATGTATATGTATATATAGGAGATAATGTCACAGGAGACTAACAGCCTGATAGTCACTGTTACAAAATGTGAAATTTGTTCTCGTGGGAAAACAGAAGCCAATCTGATCTGATATAAGGCAACTATAAAGATGGCTTGTACTACTTCCTCATCTGAGTGTGGATTTCTGTCTGTCTTTGTTCTGGGGTGAATGTGTGCTCATGCCCTTGCCACTTCTAGTGAAGAATTGTGGGGAAGTAAGGCTGAAATTTCTTTGACATATTTAATATGGAATTGCTAAAGAGACCTCAGTGAAACATCTTTTTACCATCATAATATTTGAATTTCACCCTTCAATGAATCACTTTGACATTTTGGAATTACCAGAAAAAAGCACAACAGTAAAGGACACTAAATGGTAATTTTGCTGTCAAACAAAGATCATGATAGGGAAGTAATACAAAATCTAATTTGCCCAACCTATGCACTTGCGGGTTGAGTTTTTTAAATGTCAGCATAAGGCCCTCTGTGACAGGTTGAAACCACTTAAAATCCTTAACTTGTGTGCAAAGTGCACTTTTAAAAAAAATCTACTCTGCAAAATATGTGATGTGGAGTAATGCGTATAATTTGGAACATTCATGTAGTCAGTTTAGGAACCTGTAAAGGACTCACGTCTCCCTTAACTTTAGCCATTCATTTGTGGAGCAATTTTCATGCTGCCAGTTCAAAGTAATTTACAGTACAGAGTGACTGTAAAACAAAATAAAGATAATGGATCTGTCATAGAAGACCAAAAAAGACATAATAAAACACAATAAAAGATGAATAGGCATCATAAAGTAACATATAAAAAACAAAGATAGTAAGAGAATAGAGGAAGTACATAAAATAACTTAGATAAAAAAAATAAAATAAAATCAAGTCTTCCCACCCTTGCATTATAAAAATGCATTGAGTTTTTCCTAACTGCAGAAAGCTACTAACATGTCAATCATGACGTCTTTTATGGACAGAGAGAGAGAGAGAGAGAGAGAGAGAGAGAGAGAGAGAGAGAAAAGAGAGAGACAGAGACAGAGACAGAGTTTATTTTACATGGAATAAAGAGGGAGGATTAATGAGGAAGTGATTGTGATGCACAGAGGCATACCTGTGAATGAGTAATTAAATGTTTACAACAAACTCTTCACACAAATTAAAGCATTTGGAGGAAGACAAAACATAAAAAATACAGTGTATTTTGACTATTCAAACATAGTTGATCATGAAAGATAGTTAAGTTATTATGCTTAACCACAAAGAAGTTTCACTACCTCTTCATTGGAGGAAGGTATGTGGCTGCGAACCTTTGAGGCTTACAGTAGAAAAGTAGTTTTCTGCTGTTTTCCCTTCCCCATCGCTGTTACATAATATCCGGCTCAAACCAGCTGTACAACTCATTGATCTCCTATTATTCCACATCACTGTCTTCTCAACTGGCATATGGACAGAACTGACAGTCTGAGAGAAAACAATGAGAAGGATCAATATGGACATATTCATTTCAGTGTCCCTCTCCTGCATGCAAGTATCTAGAAAATAGAAGATAGTCTATCATAAAAGATATTTATGTGTAAATTTATGTGTAATTTATGTGTAAATTAACCACATTAATATATACATTATACGTTATTATATAATGAATATATTATTTCTTAAAATTTGAATACTACTTCTACTACTACTACTACTACTAATAATAATAATTATAATTATACAAGTAGACAAGGAACCAACTAACACCTCTATACATCCACACACTGCACCCCCCACACCTCAGAATCAGGGAATGGAATGTTCTCTCATGACGCCCTACTCACACAAACCCTTCACTCAGCATCTGGGTGGAAAAGGCGGAGTCAGGGCCTCCTGATCTCTCCTAATCTCGACCCCACCCCTCCTTTCTAGCACAGTGTGTGGGTCCCCTGATAACATTTTAGAAAACGACCACTCATCAGTTGAACAGGGGGATGACAGAGAAAGGGGAGAGAGAGAGAGAGAGAGAGAGAGAGAGAGAGAGAGAGAGAGAGAGAGAGAATTTTCTTGTCTGGAGAAAAAGATGAAGAGCTCACAGAGTTGTGTGTCGATGTGCTCCCCACGCTGACCCCTGCTGGCCTCTTCTAACCACTCCATCAGCAAACCAACAGAGCTTTTCAGTCGAAACCAGCCACTCAGTACCACAGAATTAAAGTTATTCAAATACTGTGAGCAGAGTTTCTGAGCATGCTATAATATGGCGGGGGGATGGGAGGGGCTAAATCTTACTAAAACAAAAGTTTGTTTCTCAATATTATTCATTTTCCTAGAAGGCAGACTTTTCTTCAGTGCAATTGAAAGCATTCAGGTATGTACTCTGTAATACACCAACACATCTGGAGGTGTATTTTAACAGAGTCATGACAACATGACAACAGAGTACTTTGCTTTAGGGCCCTTAGAAACGAAGTACTCCATTCAGTCTGGTGGCATTGACTGGCCATTGTGTTGTGTTCTGTACCAAAGGCTATAATTATGGAATGGAAGCCACAGCAGAACAGAAAACCATTGCCTCTTATGGACATTTGGAAAAAAGGTCAAATGTTCCAAATGTTCCACTTGTATGTGTAGTTTGCCTAGTATGATTTCTGAACAAACAATACCACAAGTGAATTTGTTGGCTTCCTATTTGTTTTACTCAGATTGTTTTTTACAATGTTGCAAACAGGTGGAAAAAAAAGCTAAAAATGGGATAACACACTGTGCTCAGCAGATGTGGAAGTACATTAGAGGTGACTGCTCTGCTCTAAAACTGACAAATGGTCAAGAATGATATATGACCCTCAAGGGATACAGATGGGGAAAAAAACATATGTGTCAGTGTGGCCACTACTGCCTGCCTCAGCAGATGGATGTGACCTTATTCCCTGGTTGTCAGTTTTAATCTACAAACCGACACGCATTTTTCATAACTGTTTCATAACAGCTTCCCCTCCTACATGCACAAATGAACACTGGTTCTACTGAAGAGAAAAGGAAAGCAATGTAGCAGGAGATGTAACCAGTGGAACCACATTGGTAGCAAAGAAACAATGGGGTTTTTCTTGAGTAAATTACACACACTGGCCTTGCATCACTAGCTTGCCCAGATTGATTTTGCAGTAGTAACTTCCTGGTTACATGTATTTAATGATGAGAGAACAAGACTCCAGATAGGCAAAGCTATTATGTGCTGTGATTCACTGGCTTGCATGAATCCAAAAAGACTGGGTTCCACTGCAAAACAATATGAATTGGGAATGTTCTGCACTGGAAGTTGTTCTGGATAAGAGCGTCTACTAAATCAGCATTTCTCAAACCTCTCCTGGAGGACCCCTTGTCCTACATGTTTTAGATCTCTCCCTGCTCCTCTCCCTGACAAATGATCAGTTTGTTATTAAGCAGCTTCAGGAGCTCATAACAAGCTGATCATTTGAATGAATTTGAATTTGAATGGAGCAGGGAGAGATCTAAAACATGCAGGACAAGGGGTCCTTCGGGAGAGGTTTGAGAAACGCTGTGCTAAATGAATGTAGTGTCACCTATTACTGCTGCACCCAATTTAGGGCTGATGAAGCCTCAGTCTCTTATCATTATATATAAACACTTTTCAGTGTTCTTTTAAGACTGAGTCTGAATGTTTAGGTAACAGGACAGCCAGCATTGACTAGGGTTCACTCATCCTGGAGTACTACTGTTTTCTGACTGCTGATCTTAACCATCTTAACCTAGATCTAGATCTAAACTACATCCATTTAGCTGAATATTTAAGAATAGCATTAAAATCATTGGTCCTGAACAATGAACTCTCCAAGGGGGTCAAGACAACGGAATAGCTGGCCATCTCCTGAGGCAGACTGAAGACCCGCCTCTTCAGACTGCATCCTGGTTCTGCCTCAATTCAGCAGTGTAGCATAGTGGTTAAGGAGCAGGACTTGTAACCAAATGGTTGCTGGTTTGATTCCCTGTGGGGGTACTGCTGTTGTACCCTTGGGCAAGGTACTAAACCCACAATTGCCTCAGTAAATATCCTGCTGTATAAAATGGATAACATTGTAAAAAAAAACAACTGTAACCAATGTAAGTTGTTCTGGATAAGAGTGTCTGCTAAATACCAATGGAATGTAATAATGTAATTCCCACCCCCTAACACCTGCTACTTGTATTACTTGCTGTTTATTTTACATGTAGTATCACATTGTGTTTTGTATTCTGTGATCTAGTGACTGATGCATGGTAGTATACTTGGCCTCCCTTGTCTAGTCAGGTTGCACAAGTTAACTTGTGGTAGGGCTGAATAGTGTTATGCTCACACTTGCTGGTCTGGGAGTGTAGTTGGTCCTGGTCTGACACTGTTGCTCATTAAACTTGAATGGATGCACTTCTGTTGCTTTGTGCTGGAAGTCGCTCTGGGTGAGAGCATCTACTAAATGAATACGACGTAATGCAATGCAATGTAAAGATTTTGCAGGCCTTTTTCCTATTTGCTGTTCAATGTCAGCCTTGGGAGCGGTGTCACCTCTTAGCAGAGCAAAATTTCTGTCAATGAGGCCACTCTCGACTCGTGGATTCCTGTTGTGCTTTTGATACAACACCAACTAAGAAAATAGATTAGTCAGCCTACCTACCACACTGAATATGGTAATTAAAATGTTGTCCTCATTCTTTTTTTCACTCTGACTAATGATCTGGATAAAGTCTGCAAATTGCTTTATTGCACAACGGCCTCAATCCTCGGTGTTGGAGCGAATATGTGCTGTGCAAAACATGCAGTAAACCTGGGACTCTGTTCACTTTCCTGTTTCTTCCTCAGGAACAGTGCAGCTCTCAGACCACCCACTCACCGTCAAATCAGATCTGTGAGACAGACACACAAACACACACTTACACTCTTCGTCTCTCTCTCTCCATAAGTACATTGTTATTTGTTTTTTCCCGTTTTCACTTTCAGATGAATGTTACATTACATAGAGTGGGAATAGGACAGAATGGAATAAAAAAAATGATTTTGTTTATTTTTATTTACATTATTTACATGTGATTTAGGTGTGTCAGTTTAGCAATACTATATTGCACCTTCCCCCTACACATGTCTGAAATGATTTTCTTCTTCACTTTGGTGGGGCCGTGATGTTAAAGTTCATTTTGAGGCTTCTCAGTCACTTATACCATTTATAGCAATATGGAGTAAAGTGTTTATCAGCAGTGTTATCTGTATCTTGATTTTCAGTCCACCCTTAAAATATACACACATACCACATGTTAAAAGGCCACACTCCCCACCCCTGGCTAATCTCATGAGTTAATGCCTATGAGAGCTCAGTGTGAAAACAGGGGTTGTGTGTTCACTGGTCAGGAAATACATCTAGATCTAAACTACATCAATTTACCTATTTAAGAATATAATCAGTCATTGGTAGTGGACAATTTCTTAAAATCATGAATTTACACTTATGAAAACTGCAAGTCATTCATAGGCATACAAATATTATATGCCGATATACTCACTCACACACACTCATACACCATACATGCGTTCTATGAATAGGCAGCTACATTGTAACTCATAGGAAAGCGGCTACAGAAGAAGCAGGTATTTTGAAATGCAATGCTTTTAATGTCTGAAAGATTTGCAAGGTGTAACATTTCAAGTCACCCCGTACATTTTGTACTACACCCTGTACTATGCAGTGTAGCAAATGTACAAAATTGGGTGTCCTGAAAAAGAAATACTCAGTACAGTGCTGGAAGAGCATTTGGTAGAATGATGGAACTGCATTTTCTGTTGTGAAGACACTGTATTACGAAAATAATACTTGTTGTTGTCAAGAGCAGTTTTCAATGTTACAAGGAATTAGCCTTAATTGACAGGCAACTGCATTTGAAGTATTTAAGGAATAATATCAGCATTAAAGTGGAAACATTAATCAGTACACTGAAGGAACAGAATTCTGTGTGTTTAGTAACAGTATTTAGTGCTATGAGGAAATTATTTTTTGTTGTAGTTAAGATCAATATTTATTGCTGTGAAGGAGAATTATTAAGTGTAGACAAGAAGATTTAAATAACAGTAGGCGGACAGCACTCAATTTGGTTAATGAACAGTCCTTTTGTATGGGAATTTTATTCAGTGTGATTAAGAACTGTGTGTGTTTATTTATTTTAAGAGGGGACAGACTCTGGTGCTGTAAAAAAGTTTCTAATGTAGTGACGGTACTGTGTCAGCTATGGTTAAGAACAAAATGCAATGTTGTGAGGAAACAAACTGTCACACACATATTTAGAATATTTTGCCAGGACATCCTTTACCATTATATAGATAAGGACTGGGACTCTTTCACAGGGTGATGTTCACAGTCAACTTTACCCTAACAATTGAGGTGGTTCCCACCTTGTACAGAGTGACAATCATGAACATTAAATGTGACGAATGTGTAAACGCTCTCCTGGTTAAGCAGGTTTCTTCACAGGTGAATGAAAGGGGTTTTTGTACATGAATGCCTTCAACTGGCAGTTGGATCCAGTATAGACTAACTTGTTGGAAATGTGATTTTATTGGTGAGAGTGCGCGCAGGCTGTGTTGTTACAGGTGATTAATCCTAGGCAGCTATTAGCCATAAGACATAACTAGATACTCGCCTGGGCAGAACCGCGTCGCTCTTGAGATGTTCTGGGGTTGCTTGCCTCCCCTCCCCGCTGGTTTTCTTTCACTGTGGGGCCATGTACAGCGCAACCTTTGTATCTGCGGGGTTTAAAGAGCTCATTTTACTTGGACTTTTTTAACCTACACTGTTCAGCAATAATCACTCATATGCTGTTATTATGATATGGTGTTGTAGGCTACTGGTGGAAGGACGGGTGAATTTGGGAAACGAGACAAAACCATGCATCAGGTTGTCAGCAGTAAAGCCCAAAGTTTAATAAATGGAATGTTAATTTTACCGGAATCGGCTGGTAATTCCCACACACAGGCGGAGAATTTAACGAGTTATCCCGAGTTCATTAAGCAAAGGGCGGCTGGTCGACAACGTGCATTGTCGATTGCAATTTTGATACATGACGTCATGTTTTTTTTTTTTTTTTTTTGGAAACTAGGGGATTGTGCCGGTCAATACTATTAGGGTTTAATAATACGGAAGCTTTACCTAGTATTTATTCTTTTATGTCTTTCGTACTACCCCTCCTGTAACAAACTGGGCGAAAATCTACGGCTCCGCTGCCTGTGCGAGTTTCGCTTATCGGGGTGTTCTTCTCTCCTGTGTTTGCCTGGCGCTCCCTGCCCCTGGCTTTCGCAGGCGCTCGAGGTTTGGGGCGGGGTGCACGTCGGCGGGCACTCCCCGGCCTTTCGTGGAGGAGACATTGCTGAGCTGTAGCGTTTTGCCGCACAGAGACGCACTTTAGAGAGGAAAGCCTTTTAAACTGTACTCATTATAAATCGTCGTGCTTCATTTTTGTTTGTAGTGTGATACTTTGCTCCTTGCATAGAGAGTGGGTAAAGTAGGCCTTGTTTGGGTTTTTATGTTCCTGGGATGCTACGAATTCAATGTAGAATCCAGCCAGTCGCTACATACCCATCTTAAGTAGTCTACCTTATTATTATTATTAATATTTATTAATATTTATGTCGTGAGAGAACTGTATATGGCGTAGGAGTGTTATTCACATACACTGAACGTGGGGAATGTTAATAGCTTCGGTTTAGCAGGTTTCGTCACAGATCAAGTGTTTTTCGTTTGTGAAAGATTTCACCTGCCAGTTGGATCCAGTATGGACCAACACGCTGGAACTGCGACTTAACGACTGGGATAGCAGGTCTGCTGTCCGCCCTATTTCGCGTCGGTGAGGCGTGTCCCAGAGCTGTTACATTTACCGGCTTCACAAAGCGCAAAAGTCACAAAAATAAAATAATAAATAAATAAACATAAAAAATCCTGTTTGTGCTGTTCTTTTTTTATTTTATGCAGAGTAAAAACTTTGAAATAATAATGTTCTGAGGGAACAGACAGCTGCCTGTCACATTTACATTTATTTATTTAGCAGACGCTTTTATCCAAAGCGACTTACAAAAGTTCCACAATGAGACATTTCTCAGCTGAGAGTAAGGTCTGTTTGAGGACACAGTTCTATCAGATTTGTACAACTACAGCGTATAGGGCAACTAATACGATATACCTTCAAACAGCAAACTTCAACAACTTCAAACGGCGCAATGAGCGTCAAACGGCGCAGGGGCGCAGCAATTGTGTGCTGGGTCAGTCCAGGTAGAGTCTGAAGAGGTGCGTCTTCAGGCCCCGTCTGAAGGAATGGGGTGAAGGAGCTGTCCGTAGCAGGACAGGGAGTTCGTTCCACCACTGTCAGATATATTTGAAATCTTTTGCCAGGTTACACTGTGCCACAAAAGCTAATAAATAGGGGATGGGAGTGCTTTATATTTTTCAGAATAATGTTGAGTCATCTATACCCTAATAGTGGAGGAAACACTACAAAGAGAGGTGTGCACATACGTTAAACGTGGGAAATGTTAAAATGCTCCTGGTTGAGCAGGTTTCTTCACAGGTGAATGAAAGACGTTTTACTGTGTGAGTTACTTCATGTTGCTGTCACATCCAGTCTAGACTAACTCCCTTTAAATGTGATTTAACTATTGGGCAGACAGGTACAGTACGCCATCTGCCAAGTTATGGTTGTTTTATACATTTTTTTAGAGGCAAGGGGTGTTAAAATTCACAAGTTAAAAATAAAACTGTATTGGTTATTCCACCTACACATTGACAGACAGGAAGATTGTTCCTGGTTGCATAGCATAAACTTGAGAGGTGCTCTGTAGATTGTAATAAGTGTGTATATACGCTAAAATGGATATGCATTTTTTTCTAGATTATGTTTGCATTTTATCCCATTGACCTATGTGGACATAAACAATGATCCCACTTCTTGATTCAGAAGACCTAATTTTTTAATTGTTTGTCATTGTTATTTTTAAAGTCTGCAATGTAGAAAACATGCAGTTGAAATTTCTTGATAGGGATTGTGCTGCCTTTAACTTTTGATTATGTTGAAATCATTGGTGTGTGCAAGCAAAAAGAAATAATACAATTTCCCATAATGATGTAGCAAAATTCATTTTAGGGTACATGAAAACATCAGATTTTGGTTATGGTCTGTGCGGTAATTGCACACCTGGTATAACTCAGAAACCCTTGCATGTCCACACATAGTTCACTGCTCCATCTCGGTGAACATGAGCATTACATAATTCCTTACTTAATTACTTACTTACGTGACTTAATTCAGAGACTGGTAGTTTTTCCTCATGTTTTGTTACTTCTAATACGACTCCCCAGCTGTTTTATGATTATTGCAAGTAATATTGTATAGTATCTGCCCACTAGCTCATAAATACTGGCAGAAATAATAATTTAAAAAAGGTGAGAAAGGAGAGTTCACACCTGGACTGAAAAGTACAGCCTTCTGTGAACTCTCCATGACCCCTGGGCCACAACCTGTCAGCTATATGGGTTGGAGGCGCCAGATCTTCTAGTTTCAATGGGATGCATGCTGTTTAATGTTTTTACTGTAAAATCATGCGGTGCACATCTCACTGTTGGCGAAGCAGACCAAAATACCTCCATCATCTGAAGTCAAAACAGTCGGATTTAATGACAACTCTGATTGCCATCGTACTTCCTTTCCGAGAAAGTAGAGGCGCCGGACCCTGCAAAACCCCCACAGGAGCCCCTCGGAACGTTAGCCACCATCCCATAATGAGCACAAACAAATGATTGTCGGCGACAATCTGCAGATAAGCCTTTCTGCAGAAATATGTGCGTTATGGTATGGGGTTCATGTGTATGCCACATTCACGATTTGCATACTTTAAGCTAATACACTGCCCAGCTCCATACTGTACATGGGTGAGAGCTTTGCATAATATCTGCAGAAAGATGCAGCCAGACATATGCACAGCACTTGAGCAATAATGACAGTCCATCGCACTAGACTTTTTTAGTATGTTTGCACGTGCCGTTAGCACGTGCAAGCATGTGACTATTTCTGTTACGCTGGTAAATGGGTGAATTGTGAATAGGCAGTTTTAACTTGTTCTGATGGCACACATTCTTCACCTCAGACATTATTAGGCATTAAGCTGGACGTCAATCTGAATAACATTGTCTGCTAAATGAATGTAATGTATTGTAATGCATCACCTAAAAAGAAATGAGAAATGATGAGTCCTTCCAAGAGCAGCATCATTTGGATTGTTTAGTTTGCCAGTGAAACTCTCTTTAAAAAGCTGTAACAAGGAGAGTTCTGGCTGTGGAAGAGGCAGTAGCCAGAAGGGAGATACTTCATCACTGAGAGAATTAGCACAGCAATCGTAAATCATACCCAATTGTGTTGAGAGATTTAATTATATTTATAAATGGAGGCATCAACAGCCTTGTCATATACAATTTCTCTTGATTACTACACATTTTTATTACCTGCTGCAACATCCTGCATTGATCTGATTCTTCATTTAAACACAAACTGAAAAAAAACAGCATTGTGAGATATTGATATGTAGAAATTGATTGAGTGGTGGTATGATGTATTAGTGGGGAAAGCTGTCTAATGAAAAGGTTACAAATTTGATTTCTGGCTGGAAAAATGCTATGTTAGCCTTGAGAAAGAGTTTAACTGGAATTAAACATGTGAGTTGTCCTGTGCAAGGGTGTCTCTTAAGCAAATAAATAAGAGAACATTTGGCACAGTAGGCCTTCAGTTTCTTCTGTCCACTCTGGAGAGGACACGGATATTAAGCACCACCTGGTTTGCCTCTTACCTCATTAATTGTTCTTGAAAAGCCACCTAGCGAAGTCTTAGACTTCTCACACTCTCAGCCATGGTTCCCCAGGGATCAGTGTCTGGCCCCTCTCTGTTCTCCCTTCACTTTTACTTCTTTTCTCACTGACAGCTCCACCCCTCTCTGTAGGACGACTACATTCTTCGTTAAGTTTTTACACACATGAAATGATTCCTCTTCTGACATATTTGAGTTGGTTCAGGCATTCATAACAACAACTGCTATGTTCTCTTCTCCCATTTCATGAAATCACTGGGATGAATCTGTAATTTCCTCTGTTTTTTTGTCCTACTGCTGTTAAGTTGATGCCATAATGGTTCCTGCATGTGTTACTACATGCTTAGCATGGAATTATCTACCTGTACGTCCAAACTGCATCTTGAACTCAGACCTATTGCACTTACAGGACAAATCATTTATTATCTGTGCTGTACAGCTCTTGTCATCTCAAGACTGGACTACTGCAATGCTCTCCTGGCTGGCCTACCTGCATACACCTCTACAGTTGATACAAAATACAGCTGCGCATGTGGTTTTCAAGCAATCGAAGAAGGCCCACGTTATACCTCTCTTTGTCTCACTCCACTGGCTCCCTGCAGCTGCCCACATCAAGTTCAAGGCCTTGATGCTTGCATTCAGAACAACCAGCAAAACTGCACTTACCTACCTGAACTCACTACTACAAGCCTATGTTCCCATCTGACCACTACGCTCTGCTACCAAATGGTGCCTGGTGGTCACCGTCACATTGCGACACAAAATCACTCTCCAGGACTTTCTCCGCCATTGTCCCTGATGGTGGAATGAACTTCCACACTTTATTCATTCTGCTGAGTCCCTCACTATCTTCAACATCTGAAGACATAGCTCCTCTGTGCTCACTTGATCACCTGAGAGACTACCACCTAAAGCAGTTTGTTATGCCTTAAACTTTCCTAAAAAAATAAATAAATGATTAAGTCTAATGGTTCAATTCACCTGTATCTCTACTAGCTAGCTTGTACCTTGTCTGGCCAACTATTGAAACTCGATCCTGCCGCACTAATATTGTTGACTTCGTATAGGGCTTTTTGCTTGTGTCTTCGCTTTGGGTAAAAGCATCTGCCAAATGAATAAATGTTATGTAAATGTTTCAAGGAATACTCCATTGTTCTTTATGGGTTCACAATCAAGCCTTCAGCAAAAATATCGCAGTGGTACCCTTGATGAGAAGCCTCTCCATAGAAACCGTCACCACGGTGAGCCAGTTCTATTGTTCAACACTTCTGTGTTCTGCTTGCGCTTGTTGCATTTGTGTTATGTGCATTGCAATGAGGTCCTTACAAGCTACAACAACTGCATCAAAAAAAAAAAAAAAGTTTTTCTGTGTGCAGCTAAATCCATCTTTCAGGGAAAGGGACTTTTCTTTAAGCTGTTTGGTGATATTCAGAGTAACAACAGACTCTTTGAATCGAAATTACCCTGTCACTTATCCGATCTCTTCCTCCAGCGGTGCAATCAACCGGCACATTCTGAAGGGGCGAGAACAATGACTTGCATTAACACAAATTCAAGATTTATTTTTTAATAACTTCATGCACTTATTACACTTTTCACCATGGGGTTTTATTGGCTGGGAGAAATGGACTAGGAAAAAAAATGCCTTATTAGTTATTACTGAACAATGCTAACCCATTGTTCAAAGGGCTAAGTAAGTAAAACACTTTCCTCTGTTTTCAGCAACAGGTCAAGGGCGTGTCTTGAGCAGCGTCTTTGGAAGGTAAATCTCATTATCTGAATATAGAACTCAACTCCTAAGCCGCTTACACGGATCCGGCCAAGTGCCTTACCACTCACACCTTCTGCAGTGATCCCAGTGTGGGGAATTCGTCTGGGGCTGTGCACCTGGAAGGAGTTGATGGGATTTGTTTTCTTTAATGTAAACATGGCAGCTTGTCTATCCTAGCCAACCTCCTGCGGCCTACCACCCTGTTTATAGCAATATCTACGGCGAACAAAGTGTTTTTAACACGTTTGCTGAGAGCAGGCTTCTTTTCCTTGATGCTGCATTACGCATGTTATGTGTGGACTAGGCCCCTGTGTTGCCTGTAAAAAAAAGAAAATATATATCTGTGCAGTTTTTCTCCAAAGTGCTCTTCAAACACATTTGCTGAAGACAGACAGGGAGAGAGAGACCTGTCACCGCAATCATCCTCTAGGCTGGCATTTCTGCCGTCATAAGGCCGGCCAGAGGTTAGACAAATAACCGGAAGAAGAAGCTGGCAAATGTCGTGCAAAATGTAATTCTATACATAGCACTTGGGCAATGTGCATTTCTACAAGTTTAAAACTGGCTCAGATTCACATTACAGCCATACTTGACATATTTTGCAAACAGGGCTTGGGGAAAAAAAAAGTCCAAATGCTATGTCTGTGTGACACATTTATCTGTGCTTAAATATGCTTAAATATGAATGAATGAATGAATGAATAAAAAGAAATAAATGAATAAATAAAGAAAGAAAGAAAGAGAAAAAATCAATCAATCAATAAATAAACACAGCAATGCAATCATTGTGAGATCCTGCAGCAGCTCATTCAGGTGAGGGCTGAGGAGAATCCTCGTTTCTATATTTTGTCCACACGTCTAATTATAGTGAGCACTCATTGTGCCGAGGAACTGCTGACTGTGTTTCCTGTTTTAGCCACTCAACCTCTCCAAGGGTAAACAGTGTCATGTTGCTCAGAAAAGAACGATTTAAAATGTACCTACACACCTGCGTCTTCAGTGTCTGACCTTGCGAGCACAGGGGTCAAGCAGGGGTCAAAAGCGTAAGGGTGTAAGCCCGATTAGTTCCCACAATCTCAGGTTCGTTTATTTTATTAGTCATTTATTGGCATTTGTTTAACCAGAAAGGTCAACTGAGAAAGCCAGCTTGGGAATTTCACTATAACCACAGAATTTTAGGATTCCTGTAATCTGTTGGTTTAAATGTTAGAACAAGAAAATGGTAAAAAAAAAAGCCAGTTGTTTGCAGACTGTATAGTATATCAGCAGCTTGCTGTACTTCAGACTACATTTTATTGTGGATTTGTTAGATTGTATCTGCAAATAGACTCCATCAACATGCTCTTTGAAGTAAGGATGTTTTTAAAGTAGAAGAATGTAGTTTGTGATTGCACTTCCTATATTCTCACGGTAACAGAATCTCCTGAATATACAGCCATTTGATCAATAAGCTTCTGGCTCCAGTAATTAAGCTGGGTTATGATAACATCCAAGCATGCAGCAGCCATTACTGCATGTATGTGCTGCATGTATAAAAAAAATGACATCCCCGTAGGAGATTTGCAGTTTCAACTCCTTTATACCATTTCAATTTATGCCAAAACCCTTCAACAATTTGTACAATATCAGCAGTGACAGAGATCATACAAAAATAGCTGATAAATGTTTGGTCTAAAACCCATCAAGTATAATGGCTGAACACTTTTTTTCTGTGCCTTTTAATTAACAGAAAGACAACCCATGCATTCAATTGTCAGCTGTATTAAATGTTAGAATATTACTGTACTTGTTGATGATTTTTTATAGGACTTCGGGTTAGGCTTAGGGATCTACAATTGTAGAATACTGAATACTGTTGTAGGATAGCATTCAGTATGGCATTGGTGCTTTGTGACACATTTTGTGATGTGGTCTATGGACTCCTCATTGACACAACATCGATGCAAGTTTCCCAGAGTGTTGTACATATCCTGATATTGATATCAGTGAAATGGAAGCATGTTGCTCAGGAGCTCAGTAGAAGTGCCCTGTGGGGGATTCAAACCCATAACCTCAGTGCTCCAAATTGCGAAACAGGGGAGCTGTCAGGTTGCGTCGTAGCCTCTATAGTACTGGTATTGGTGGTAGTTAGGGCTTGGGGCCTTGTCACTGTGGCAGCACACAGAATGGGATTGTCTCACCGAGAGTCTTGAACCCCTGGGACTCCCCCAAACGCAAGCTGTTCCAGGCCTGCAGCAATTGGTACTGCCAGCCAGGCCCGGGACTCCACCAGCAAGGGGGTGGTGGCCCGGGGGGGTGCGAAAGGAGGTCGGCTCTCACCCCCATTCAGATTCAGCCCCATTCATCACAGCAAAAAAAAGACCATTCCCAGAGTCCCACAGGGGACTCCGTAGGCATGGAAACGGGCATGCTCTCTCACTGCATATGTTGGTGTACAAAAGAAAAAAATCTCTTTTGGTCCTTTTTCTTGTCACTCCTGGTTCCCTGCATATGGACCTGCATGGTCATCTCTGCATAACCATTTCACTAAAGGAGATGAACTGTAAGGCAGCAGTGCTCTCCATGGTCTGGGGGGGCTGGGAGATATTGTGTTGGCCTGCAGTTAGTTCCTCTGTTGTTTATTGTTTGGTATCGCCACAGCAGGACTTGGTCTGCTTTGGCCCGACAGGCGTGACGGAGTGACTGTCAGGCCACAAAAGCTAGTGCACAAAAGGCTTTGAAGGAGTCTGTCACTGTCACCGCTTTCTCCCAAAATGTGGGCTTTTTCCACTCTTCCCTCCTTCTCCCTCCCACCCCCCAATGGTACCCGGCGAGGGATACTGTGGAGTGGGACACATTGGTGTGGAGAGGACCCAGACACCCCCAGGGAAGCAGAGGTCAAAAACTTTTGCGGTCACATGGAGATGGTAGCCCTGGCAACCTATTTAATGATTTGTTGTGGATGAAGACAGAATGGTGTGTGTGTGGACACAGTGCAACAGGGTCATTGTTTGTGCTCTAAACACGGTTTGGAGGGTGAGGGGAGGGGACAGAGGGTGGGTGTTTTGGTGTTTTGGATTGTCCTCAAACATGGATAGATTGATTTGCATTTTAGAATCTCAAACTGGGCATCATCTGACTTTCTGACATCTTTTGTTTTAACTGAAACAGTTATGGAGCATACAGGAACAAACTTCATTAGCAAAAAGACAAATAATGTCAGAACCTTTTCTCTAGTAATGATTGGCTCCTCTTTTTTCTCAGTTTAAAATATTAATAAATGCTCTAGTCTAATCATTGTAAACATCAGTTTGCTCTCAGCTCTTCTGCACAAGTCTTTTAAACAGGTAATAAGCACACAGAGGCAAAACCCAGAAAACATGCTGCACCAAAAAATGCTTGCGTATATCTTCATTTGGCAGAAAAGGGTTAGTTGATATCACTGAAGAAAAAATGGAAAAACATATCTTTCTGTTTTTAGAGCAGCTTTCTGGCTCAGAGAGCCCTGCAGGGCATTGGATCATCATATTGATTTTTCCCTGACTTCTGTGCACTGTACTTGCCAAATATTGTGGGAATGGCTCAGGGGTAGAGGAAAACAAGGCTGTTTCTGAAAGAAAAAAATGTTGTTTGTGAAAGACAACAGGTGAATACATTTTAATAGTATTATCATTTCATTATTAAACACAGCCGATGTTTCTTGCCTGGGGGGGTCGTTTTCCTTATGATAACTGGTAAAATCCAGGGAAACAATCTCTCAGTGTGTGTCACATACTCCCGGTGCACAGCCTCTTACTTAGAGACCTCTTACCGATATATCCCATCTCTCACACATCAATATTTCACATGCACCCATCGACTCTGACCATCTCTCTTCTCTCACTCCCACCCGCAATTTTTTTTTTTTTTTATGTGGGAGCGGTGAGCATTTTCTAGTTGTGGTGAATGTGACCTGTGGTATGCTGTGAGAAGCTGGGTTGCTCGCTTGCTCACTAGCTCAGGGACATGAGCAGAATATTAATTGCTCACAGACTGCTGACTTTCTGCTTTTGGCCCCACAGACTGAGGTTGCGGTCTTCCGGGTCAAACGCTCACAAAGCAGCCAGCATCACCCACTGCCCTTCACGCAGTTTATAAGTCTTTTTCCCTGAACTTTTTTTTCTTTTTTTTTTTTCCAAGGCTTCTCTGTCTGCTATTCTCATATTATTAAAGCCAAATGCTGGTGAGTGTATTCGGACAAAATTCACTTAAGTTCAATTTATGCACTATGGTGCTTTGTTCTTAATTTTGAAACTAACTTAATCGAGTTCTGTTTTATTGTCATTTATTTTTTAGTTATAATAGTTCATTTCTAATGACAAAAAAATAAAAGGAAAAAAAACTTGTACAAATGTGTTTGTTGTTCAGTAACCCCACCCCCCCACCGTGAAGAGTCATGGTCACGCTCAGCCATCCTGTATGGTTATTGTGGCACCGCCATACTGTGGTAAATATTGATGCAAGGCTGTGACCTGACTGCAAACTGTCCCCACTCTCTGCTAGTGGAATGACCGCGGCACTGCATCACGTGACCACCCCCCCATCCCCTGTCTGATTCACAGTGTGTGTGCGGAGGGTGGGGTCCATGAGAGGCTCACCGCTGATGAGACTTAAGGACATTTTTCAGTATTCATTACATTACAGAAGTGTATCCATTCAAATTAAATGAGCAACAGCGTCAGACCAGGCTAACAACACTTCCAGATCATAGAGTATGAGCACAACACCATTGAAGCACTACCATACCACTACCAGCACTACTATAGCCAGAAGATATCAGAGTGCTGCGGTATTTATGAAATAACCCACTTCACTGGTATTTATGCTGTCCGTATGGAGGTGCAATCCTCTCTCCACAGTTTCGTTGTCAACAGCACTTTTTTTAAAAGTTCAAGTGGCCGACTTTAGTTGTCTGTCAGTGTGACGGAGTGCTTGAGGAAACCGGGCTCGTAAACCTGAAAGTTCAGTGTCCACGTCAGCTCTTGCTTGAGCAGGATCTTTAACCTCACATGCACTTAAGAGGAAATACCTCAGTCAACATGCAGCCACATAAAGCGCTAATGTGCAAATCTGTGGTTGTCTGAGTTGTTTCCCTATAAAGGGGGTGTCTGCTGAGAGAACATGAATAATGATTAATAATCAATATCGATGAAAGAATGATGAGATGTTGTGGGACAAAAACAAAAGTCACCCAGAAACTGCCCACTCCCCGCTTTCCAGAAATGACTGCAATATTCCACTACGTCACCGTGCTGCTCAAGGATTACACTCTGGAAGAGACACTGCTTCACATGCCGATGGTAACTCTGTCAAAAGGAGATGTGCCAGAGCGGATTGTATGAATTAACACACATTTCCCACAGCACTGTGGGGGAGATGGAGTATCAAGTCAAGCCACCATCTTTCTTTCCCCTAATGGAATTTTACCTAATCTGTTATGAGTTAGGTTACAATCTATGTTTTTTTTTAACTGGAACATGACCTTGACTAGTACATTTCTTAGTTTACCATGACCAGTTGCTAATACAGGGAAGGGTTTTTTATGATGTACTTCTATGACATCTGTTAAACCTCTGTTGACCGATATTTGCACCTGTTGATCCGCACTTTGTACCTACACATGCCTGTTCCCTGATGCCTTTATATTTGCGGATTATTGATCAAGTTGGTATTTAAAATAAAGAAATACATAAAAATAAATCACTATAAGAGATATGTTTCTGAGTTAATTTACCAGATTAGGCAAAGACAAGAAGTTACATGAAATTAAGATTAATCTTGAAAAAAAAATAGTACATTCACACTTCATCAATCAAGTTAACATCTTTGGATCCCCTGCAAGAAAAAAAAATACCTTTGGTAATATATCAGTCAGGTTAACTAAGTACAGTAGCTAACTTAGAATTTACTTAATTACAGACAGAACAGGTGGCATGAACATTATCTTGTCACACTTCCATCAGATCGAAAGGGTTTCTGGGATTGGTTTTCCCATGGCTAGGGAGTTGCAAGAACATCACACCTTCGTAGCATATTGCGTAGTGTCAGACGTGCCACACCCAAAGGTTCTTATGTTTCCACCTGTCCTATTGATTGTTGTGAGGCCCTTTAGTATGCCTTTCAAATGTCAGATTTTTTCACCAATCCAACAGCCATAAATTAAACACACATATTGTTTGTTTTATGGTCAGTAGTTTCACGCTGTGTTGTCCTAAATGTAAGGCTTTCCATTTGGGCTTTGGACTTTGTTCATCCCTTTGGGCTACACCCACTGTTATTTGAGTTCTTTGTATGAAATCTGCTCTGTGGGTGGAAGTACTGGGTGACAATTCTTTCACGGAGAGGGTTATGTGAAATGAAATGTATTTGAAATTAGGTTGATGTAATAATTTTCCTGCTAAAAAAGCAACACCACAATTCATTCAACATGATGACAATGAGAATCAGCAAAGTGTCATATCCATTGAGGTGAAAACATCTACATTTCAACAGGATGTATTTGCTTCCCAAACTTGTCATTTCAAAGCTTGAAAAAAAAAAACACTGCACTTAAATTACACCGGAATTTGTGTGGACCAGAAGAGCGTGGAATTAATTTTAAAATCGGTAAAACCCATCTGAAGAAATGAAAGGTTTGTTATTTGCCAATTTCCCAACATCTAAGTGGTGCAGGAACTTGTCATGTTTTTGACACAGCGCTGATTTTATGGCCCATCAACAAAAGCCTCAAGTGTCTGCATAAGAGAGAGTGATGCTGTTACCTAGCAACAGATGGACCACTCCGACCCGAAAAGCAATCAAAGAGCAGGGAAGCAATTCACTTCTCACCCATCTGTAACACAGCCTCAACAGGCGCAGTCCATAGGCACTCATGCACCTATATGCACATGACCCCATCTTTTCCAAAATGACATGTTGGCAGTTCCAGTATTGTGACTGAGGAAGGAACAGAAGTTCCTTTTGAGGCTGCAATGGGGAACTTTGGCCTGGAGTCACAAGAAAGATTCCACTCAGAGAGAAAAGACCAGAGAAATGCGCACTGTTATGTTAAATAAAACGGGCCTATGTAAATGGCTCAATTGAGTTTTTAACATTGCTTTTATGATTTGTTTATCTGGTAGATGGTTTAAACCAGCGTGATTTACAAGGTTGTTATGGCAAGATATATACGTGACAGGTCATAAAACCTGCCACAACAAAGGCATAGGTACAGGCTAGCAAGTGACACATCAGTAATGCTCAGTTGTATGCAAACAATTAATCTCATCCCAGTGTACACAGAATGATCATAAATTAAAACCATTCTTTCTCCCATAGCATACAAAGTGCCTTAACAAAAAAGGCCCTCAGACTTTTGCTCTTGGGGGTTCAGGCCAGGGATCTATATAAAGCTGCTTTGAGCCAAATTCTTGTGGCAAATGTAAAAAGTGGAGTGCAAGTTAAAACCGGATTGAATTGAACCTTAGGAACATTGAATGCTTTTGTATGCTTTCTGCCTTGGACCTGTGAGGAGGAAGAAGGAGACCAGATCTCTTATTGTTTCTCTTGAGCTAAGCATTACATTACATTATTGTCATTTAGCAGACACTCTTATCCAGAGCGATGTATGTAGGTTACAATTTGTACATATTATCCATTTATACAGCTGGGTTAGATACCTTGCCCAACGGTACAGCAGCAACCTTTTGGTTGCAAGTCCTGCTCTTTACCACTATGCTGTACTGTGGCCCACATGTACATAGTGCTGCTTTGACAGACCAAAGTCACTGCATTAATTTGTCCTGCCTTTTATTAAGCATGAATGTTTAGGCCTCACCAATTAATGTCAAGCAAGTCTATATGTGCTCGTCAGGCTTGACTGAGGTCAAACAGGCTTGAGAATTTATCCCCAAAGATAAATTCAGGGAGATCACATGGGCCTTACATATTGCATCAGCGCTGGAGGCTAGAAACAGGTCATTCCCAAAATCAGAAGTGCCCCCTCCTGCAGTACAGAAGGACGTCATTGTGCCTGTAGTAGATTGTGGCATGCTGTGGCACAGGTGCCTGAGGATCCTGCATATGCCTGCGCTGTACCCTCCCGGCCATGTAGCGAGGCTGCTGATGGCTCTCAGCACTGCTGTGACACTGCGGCAAAGCGATTGCTTTCCTGTAGAATTATAGGAAGGCTCTGACAATGTTTTGACTGTGTGTGTCTGTGTGTGTGTGTGTTAACATCAGGATTATGTTAGCTCATGTTATGAGCTCCCTGAGAAAACCTGAGGGGTGTGACTGAATGAAGGATAGAGGGGTATTCAAAGGCTTGTGGCACAGTGTTCTTCCTGGAGAATTGGAGACTCAGTTTACAGTAAGCCTGGTGGTAGCTTGTGCCCTAGCTTTTTGCTGGGCTGTGGGTCACATGTCTGTAAGCGCTGAAATGGAAGAAAAAATCCACAGCATTCTGGAACATAAGCATTTAAAGGCCAGAATGTGACACCAGGAAGTTGCTTGCTGATGAGTCCTGAGGGCAGCTTATCAGGAGGTCATTTGGAACTGCGGTTCATGAAGATTCCTTGCATTACATAACATTACATTATTGTCATTTAGCAGACACTCTTATCCAGAGTGACTTACCCAGGATACAATTTTAACTGTTTATGCAACTGGATAGTTACGTAGGCAATTCAACATTAAGTATCTTGTCCAAGACTACAGAAGCAGTGCCCCAGCAGGGAATCAAACCAGC
Organism: Megalops cyprinoides; assembly: GCF_013368585.1. Lineage (NCBI taxonomy): Eukaryota > Metazoa > Chordata > Actinopteri > Elopiformes > Megalopidae > Megalops > Megalops cyprinoides. The sequence continues at coordinate 27,066,447 of NC_050584.1, read as the reverse complement.
AACCTCTTGGTTACAAGTCCTGCTCCCTACCACTGTGCTACACTGCTGCCAATTTATTTATCCAGTCATCCAGAATCATAGGGGGCTAAATTAAATGCATTCCGCAGGAACAGAACACTGCAAAAAGAACAAAAAACAGAAGACCTTTAAGACCAACATACCTACCTCACAGTAATATTCACACAGAGCCTAACAATGATCTATCAAAGCAATATTAACTTTAATAATATGTACTCATGGTGGCTAACAATGTCCTGTAAGAACTAAAACTATATCAGATGTTATGGGGGGTAAAAATTAAATTGGGGTTCAGGTATAAGATGCATCCCAGTACATTTCTACAGGTGATATCCCACAAGGACATGAATGCACACTAAGGAATTCAGTCACTGTGCACGGTCATAAAGTCATATTTGGAATAAGAAATGATATTTATGAAAATACTTTTTCAGGTTTTTTATGTGGGTGCATATTGTAGGGTGCACATTGTCACCTACAGAACCTTCCAAGTACAATAATAAAGTGTCATTGATTGATTGATTGATTGATGAGCTGATGTATCATTTGCAGTTCTGATTTTAGCAATGAAAGCCTTTCATTAAAGACAAAAGACCTTAGAGCAAAAGAGAAAAAAAAGTAATATATTGATTTAGTCGCACGCTGTCTGCTTTGGTGTCTGCTTTTCACAAAATTAATTACACTTTTCACGCTCCACTTCAACATGCATTTGAGGAGCAGGACAACCCAGCCCCTTTTCAGGCAACCTCATTGACCTAACTCCTTCTGTCATTGTGTAATAGGCTAGCAGTCTGCCAACAGCCGGCTCGGAGTTTGCATAACTACCCCACCCCCCCAAATAAATAAATAAATAAATAAAACCCCAAAACAGAGAAACAAACAGTGTAACAGGATTAGGGCTAAATCTCCAATTGCCAATAGAATGACATCCTGGACATTTCTGATTGCACTTATTCATAATTTCCAGGTATTCCTGGTCTCCAGGCATTCCTGATCTCCATGAATTCATGCTCTCCAAGTATTCCCGGTCTCCAGGTATCCCTGGTCGATCCTTCATTCAGCAGTGTAAGGACCATCAAGGCTCTACCCATTGGGGTTGCTCATAGGTATGGAGGAAGAAGAGTGATGAGGGCAAATGAGACAGGAAAAATCAATTTGAAGGTCTGGCCAAAAACATGATGTGTATGTGTGTGTGTGTGTGTGTGTGTATTTTTGTGCCTGCATGTGCTTGTGTATGTGCATGTTTGAGGGGAGTGTTTGACTCTTGGGAAAAACACAGACTTCATTGACAGGGAGTATTGATGGTGCCTGCTAAAGTAACCTGAAAAGAACCTCATACAGGAGTATTACTGGGAAACAGCATAGATATCCTGTAGGATTCTAGATACTTGTGCAGCACAGCATTCTGTTGGTTCACCCTTTGTGATATCTATGTTGAAGTGTCAATACAGATGAACACACTTGGATGGGTTTAACAGCATCAAAACCCATAATTGCTCCAACCAATCCATCTTCGCTCTTGCAGTGTGACTGCACACAGTATCTGAAAAGGTGACCTTTTTTTGACAATCCCCACCCCACCCTCCCTACCACTGCTTGCCATTCTGCATCCTCCTTGTGACTCCCATTCAGTTTAATGAGACACTTCCTTGTCCCCGCTGTCTGACCTCATGTCTGTGACCCCTTGATATTTTTGGAAGTGCCCATAGGGCAGAGTTAGCGAAATGAGGCAACCCAGTTTTTTGTTAGAGGAGAGGAATGCAGAGTCATTTCCACTGTGGATGGGTCCATGCAATCGATTCCGGGCACCAATTCACAGGTAACTGCCAACAACACTGGCTCAGACAGGCTGTCTGCTCCTTTCCAAGTGTCATCCAAGGGGGGCATGCCCCATTTCATTCCCAAAGGTGCCTGTCAAACCCACTCCCTGTCTGAAATCCATCAGATGCGCGGGGAACAGTACACAATGTGCTGGTTCGAGCACCAGTCTCCTGACTCTGTGCTTGTGCTGTACTCTCAGACACAGTGCTTCACCTCAGCTGCTCAGAGCCATAAATCTCACTGTACCTGATGTATGACAGTGGAACTCCCCTTGATGAAAGCGTCTGCACAGCAGATATCTGGGGACGGGCATAACTTAAAAGTTTGTGCCTTAGGTTCAAACAGCAACACTGAGCCAGAACAAAAATTGAGTCAAAGAACAATAGATTTAACAGCAGTGATTATTTTTTAATGCTTATCTTGCATTCAGATAATGTAATAATTATGCATTATAATAATAAGGATATTGAGTGATGTTAATCATTCATAATTAGAGAACCTGATGTCATGTAAATCAAGTAATATTATTTCTACAGGTACAGCTATCAGGTACAGGTTTAGCACTGCCAATATTATATACTGTAGCTTTGAATGATGGCCTAGATGATTATTATTTTTTGACTGTGACGTGCATATCTAAGTAAGGATCTTTCACCATCTGATTCCTTTATGCTGAATTGTACCAAATGTTGTAGCTCTCAGGCCCAAAATAATCTTGAACGTCACCAAGAGATTAGGTCACAATAAATCATTCAAATAATAAAAGCAGCACAGTAATCACAGATTAGTTTTGACTCAAAGTCGCTTTTCCATTTTCACTAAAAACATTCTGTGTGATGTCCACAAAGGTAATGCTCTCACAGATGCAATCAGGCAAAAAAGAAAAAGGTAAATTCTAAGCATCCCCAATGTATACGTCACTACTCACCACCGACCATTCAGATGCTAGCTCACACATTAGGAAACAACTGCAGTTAAGATAAGGCTACCGCTTAGTTTCCATCCGGGCTCACCTGTTAACAGTAAGAGTAGACCAACAGTAGTGAAGCATGGCTTCTTCATAAGGCAGTGGCCTACAGCTGGAAAGACCATGGCCTAATTCAAGGATGCTTGGTCTCCTCACAGTGCCATTACTCTTGCTTGGCCTCTCTCATTATCCAGAAACACAGACAATACAAACCCAGTATTGCTATTTGTTGCATTTATATTGTACTATGTACCTGTATTTTAAGTGATTTATCCACAGAGAAAATGAATCCTGTTTTCAAATCAAATTTTTTAAATATATCAAAATAGTATCATCACAGCACTGCACAGAATATGTTACACAAAACATTGCATTTCAGCAGCTACTACAAGAAGTAGGTGTAACAGGAAGAGATATGATTCTTCTTCAGCGTGAAGGTTACCTAGGGAGATAGCATTAGGGGCAATGAGATAAGATCAAAGTACACAGGTCTATGGACATAGAAGTGTCCTAATGGAAGACTTTGCACTTACAAATAGTATGGAATAGTGTACATACTTTACCGTACGGGCACAAACTGGAGGTTGTGGGAGGTTTTCTGTTCACGTACACGTAAAATGTTCTACACTGTTCAAGAAACAGTGTAGAACATTTTAAAATGTAATCCTGTATTCCCTTGTCTGTTTTTTTTATATCGTTGTATTTTATATCATTTATGTTCATACAGTCCTGTAAGACCTGTTTTTATCTTAAGACGCCCGAACAGTGGAACATGCAGGCTGCGAGAGGGAACACGTTCAATGAGAAATGACAGGCTCTGCCCTTCATGGTTCCTTCTAAAGGTTGCTGATGAGGTTGATCCCTTATTATGCCATGTTATCATCTGGGTCTGGATGAAATCAGCATTTTAATTTCGTTTCATTTATCTGGTGGGCACAATTTTAATGGTATCCATTTGTACAGCTGGATATTTATTGACTTTGAAGTTGAGTACCTCGCCAAAGGACACAACAGCAGTGCCCTGCTTAGGGACTGACCTGGTAACCTTTGGGCTATGAACCCTGCTCTTTACCACTCTGCCACACGGCTGCTCTTTCTCTCCTAAACCCTGCCCCAAATCCGTCTGCTCGGTTTCTATGTGTTCCCTTCTTAGGGATTTCATTTAGTTTAATTTCACATCATTATTAGTTAAAAGACTTCAATATTAGACAGCAATTACCAGGAGGTGTCTGTCCCAGAAAGGAATGTAATCACAACAGTGTGGCATTTTTCATTTCTGTTACTCTGACGTCTGCAATTTAATAGAGAGCAATGATATTAAATCCTCCTCTCAATATTGGTGTGTTTCACAAAGGCGAGATATAATTATCAGAGGAGAAATGAAATGGAGATGAATTAGAGCTAGAGGTTGAATTTGGAACCGTGTTTTTGCAAATATCAGAGGCACAAGGATAAACCTTTGACCATGCATTACAGTGAACGAGTCATGTAGGATTTCAGTTACAGCTCTGACCAAATTCTAGCTCACCACAGTCATTGGCATACATTGTCATACATAGACCATTGTATTAAAACCACAAGTTATCTGTTCCTTGACCAAATAAAGCCAAGAGACTACCAGTTATAATTTAAACAACAATATTGATTATTGATAATAATATTGATAGTAATTATGATTAGAATTGATATCCTCATTCCTCGTGTAGCACAGTTGAAGTAATTAGCTCGTGTGAGTCCTGCGTAAAGCCTTAGGTAGCGGGTAGCAGGTAGCCGAGTGGTTGCAGTGGCTACATCACTCCCCTTAGACCTGGTTAAATAGTGTTGTTGCCGACAGGCTAAGGGGCAAATTGCCTTTAGCTCAACTGGTAACGACGCTGGCTGTAAGGGGTTGGCAGCGAGCAGTGAGAACCTCAGTTCGAAACTCGCTCGCTCGCCGACCCACATAACATTAAATTAAACACAACATAAGATCCCACCCGTTACACTTGCACTATAGGAGGAGTACTTATCTTAGGTGAGGAGATTGAACCAGTGAGCTCAGAGGGTTTAGGGTGGACCTGAGTGGGAAAGATCTGGAATTGAATTACATTCTGTCCCATAACAGAGAGGAGGCATTTGATGTCTATGAACCATGAGCGGCACAGCATAGAGATCTGTAGGAGACTAAAAACACAGTAGCTGCATCTGTCAAACCGGGATTACTCATATTTGTGGAAATGTGAGATGACAGCTTTGCTTGCCTGGCATCTCCACCCACTGACACACGACAGCACCAGGGATGCTGTCAGAAGGGGACACTGACGCATCTAACAGGAACTCATAACTCATTTTCACAAGGGGTTTTCAGGAACTTTTGAGAGTTGCACAGGTGTCTAATTTTAACCCTTGGATCCATGAGAACACAAAGGGGCATGGCTGAAACAAGTGAGCCCTGTGAGTGAGTTCTGTGAGTGCGCTCTGTGAGTGAGTTCTGTGAGTGCGCTCTGTGAGTGAGGTCTGTGAGTGCGCTCTGTGAGAGAGTTCTGTAAGTGAAATCTGTGAGTGATTTCTGTGAGTGTGCTCTGTGAGGGAAAAGAGCTTGAGACTTCCAAAGGCCTGCGTCTCCCTGTGAGCGCACTGTGAGGATATGGAGAAGTCCAAGCATCTCAACAGACTGTGTACACAAACAGTACAGCATGCACTTAATTGCTTTTTGTGCCATGGGAGAGGGGAGAACTGCCTTCCAGGGGGACCAGAAGATTAATTCCAGTTGGAGCAATATACAGGCGACCTCTGAGTGACCTCTCTTGCTTTGTGAGCTGTGCTGTGCCAATCTTATTGGCACTTCTGCGGTTGAGACTGTGTGCTGGCTCAATACTTAATATCAAGCTGTATTTGTAGCATAACCACAAATAACAAAAAATAGTCTCAAGTCCCCAGGCCATCAAGCGAACCGGGGCTGGATAATTGGAGAAAGAAACAGGGAGCAGACATTCTCCTGCGGTCTGTTCCAGCTTTCTCGTAACAGGTCAGAGAGAGGGCCCCTCTCATGGCAGGAAATGATCGAAAGACGATTGCGATCTGGCAGAGAGCGGCTCAGAGAATCCCATTAAAGCGATGAAGATCTAGCAATCAAAACACCAGGATCCAAAGCAAATCACTGGGCTCAAACTGAGTTTAATTGTGCAATTTAAATTTTACATAATCCCCCATGAGAGAGACAGCAACAGAGAGGTTGTGTGTGAGAGAAATCTTCTACATGTACATGTTAATTGGTTTATATGGGCATATTTGTGTTTGTATCAATTATAATGTTTGACAATATTTCCATAAACTATTTCATAAAAAGCACAAGGGAAGCATTAGACTTATTAGTGAGATGGAGTGACAGGAAGAGGGAGAAAAAGAACTAAAAGACTCTGAGTCTCACATGTTTTCTGCATGTTTTATATATGTAAGTTTGCTGTACATAGTGTGGCCTCTCTGGAGGACTGAGGAGTGAAAGGAGTCATCTTGGGGCATTGGTGCAGTTTAGCATAGTGGTGAGGAGCAGGACTCATAACCGAAAGGTTGCTGGGTTGATGCCCTGCTGGGGCACTGCTGCTCTACCCTTGGGCAAAGTACGCAACCCAGAATTGCCTCAGTAAATTATCCAGCTGTATAAATGGGTAATGTAAAAATTTGTAACCTACTGTATGTAAGTCACAGTGGATATGAGCATCTGCTAAATGACACTACCGTAATGTAATGTAATGGTGCATAAGTGTAAATCTTTAGAACTCCACTACGTCGTAATAGTTCCAAGGAAGAACGTGGAATCTGACTCACTGTTGAATAATTGTGACAGCGCAGAGTCATGACCCTCTGGAGACACAGTCAACTGTGATTAAAAAATCTAAGGTTGCTACAGCACAGAGACACAATTCATCTATTGTGTTTTGGATCCCATCTCACATTTATACCAGCTTGTATGTAGGTCATCTTGTCCCTCAACAGGAAACAGACCTGCTGTAATGCTCCCCATCAAATGACTGTCATATCACATGGCAGTAAGTGGGAGAGCCAGAGAGAGCTGGAGAGAGAGAGACTTTGAATAAAGCAGGAAATAGCATGTTTCCTGTCAAATAAAATCACACACTTGAGCTGTAATACAATGTGAACCTCATAAGAGCATTCCAAATGAAATTTTGAAAGAGAGCATTTTGAAACAGAAATGACATATTGATAGCTCCAGATACTTGCTTTGGGGAGAGGGGGTTTTCGTTAATTTTTATTTATTTTTTTAGAGCTTTTAATCTTTTCTGAATGAGACATTCAGTACTGAAGTGATGTGTGTGAATGTGGCGCATTTGGAATTAGTGAGCAAATCTCTCTTTCTGAGATTGCCATCTAGTGGTGCAAAGAGGCCGCTCATAAATCCTTCAGGTAAAAAGAGGAATAACTGTCACTTACATACATTGCTTTTATACACCTTCACATATGGTGTTCGTTTTTATCTAGTTTTTTTTCAAAACAAACAGCCACAAAAAAACGCTGTCACACCAAGGTATTTACATAATACTGTCCATATTTTAACCAAAAAGATCCCTTCTAAAACGGTGATACCCTTGTCTGATGACATTACGCATATAGCAGCAACATATATACCCAGCTGAATGAAAACAAGCAGAATGGCATTTAACACAAGAGATTAATAGGTACAGGAAACAATGATTTGTACATGGTACATTTGTCTGTATATACAACTAGGTATTTTGCTGGAACACTTTTGGTACCTCGCTTAAAAGTGCAAAATTAACATCCCACCTCAGGTCTCAGACAGTCATGTTATGAGTCTAATTGCCTAACTGGGCAGCAGTGTGGTGTACTGGAAAGGAGCAGGGCCTGTAACTAAAAAGGTTGCTGATTCAAGTCTCCGCTGGGACACTGCTGTTGTAGGTAGTTAACCCACAATTGCCTCAGTAAATATCCAGCTGTATAAATGGGTAACAGGTAAAAATTGTAACCTATGTAAGTGGCTCTGGATAAGAGCATCTGCTAAATGACAATAATGTAATGTAATGTAACCACTGTGCCACACTATCACTCTGACACTCTCAAAGGAGGCAGATGGGCAGGAAGTTCACCTTTGGTGTGCGGAGTGGGGAGGCTCAGTGTCAGCAGAGCAGTCACTGTGACCTGGTGCTGAAAGCCTGGCTCAGCAGGTCTCACCGTCACCACTAGAGAGACAAGAGAGACTTGATGACCCTGCCAACTCCCAAAACAGGCCTCTCTCACTCAAGGAAAAGTCACAACCCCCAGGCCAACTCTTGAAAAGCAGGGTTGTGTCAATCACACACAGGCCCCACCCCCTGCCTTGTCCCTCAGTATGGCTCTGTCAATCACACACAGGCCCCACCCCCTGCCTTGTCCCTCAGTATGGCTCTGTCAATCACACACAGGCCACACCCACTGCCATCTCCCCTGCAGAATCCAATCACTCACATAGAGATCATACCCCCTGCTCCCTGTAAGAGTCCTGTCACTCATCGACAGGCCTCATCCCCTGCCCTCCACCTAACAGAAGTTTATCACTCACGCATAGCCCCAGTCCTTCCCTTGCTATGTCAGAATTCTGTCGCTCTCACATCAGCCCCATCCCCTCCCCTCCCTCTGGCAGAGATCTATCATTCACTCAAAAGCCATACCACCTGTCCTCAGCGCCGCCCACTCCTTACTGATGTCACATTATGTTCTGAAGCTCTTCTCCATGTCACTGAACTGTCCAGATGCCACAGCAGTATCTTTGGGAAGAAGAAATAGAAAAAAAACACACACAAGGGAAGAGGGTGGAATATTAATCAGATGTTTCTTGGCACGGACCCTCCCTCAGAACCCTCTGGAATTCCTCCACGAGCCCTGAATAATGCCGAAAATAACTCCATGAATATGCAAGGCCTTTCTTTATTTTTCTTCAAATGTCCTTCAGATATGATCCTCAGCGCTTTCTTGGGAAAGCTCGATCCCTGCACTGCTGAACCTGAGGAGTTCAGACGGAGACTGGCGCTCATGAATATTCATGAGCGCAGAGCCTGCTGTGTTGGCTCCTGATTCTAGATTTCACCGTCTATTTCCCTATCTGTACTGCAACACCCAGCCACTCAGAATCACAGTTAAGAGAAGCCTGCCCATGAATGTTGATTGAGAAAACACTACCCTCTGAATCCTTTTAGAAGTGGCCCAGTCTCTGCACCAGGGACACAAGGGAGCCCTGGGTGCAGATAATTAATTACCTCTGCCCTGCATTGCTGAAGCTCTCCTACCTAGGCATTTCAATGTGAGACGGAGAGCTAAAAACTCTTGGGGGGTAACGCTGAATACAAAACAGGTAGGAGACACCGGTGCCGGTGTTAGGGGCCCTTTGGGTGTTGTCACAGAGAAAATAGGGGTATGTTTGCAGAATGTGGGTCACCTAGTGCAGATGGATCACTCCACCCTTGGAACTAGTGCTGCGTCTCTGCAGTCAGCCGATGAGAGGGAGAGAGTTATTGCCTATGCAGGTACAGCACTTACCTGAGTTCCCATAAGGTGGTGTATGTCTTTCAGACTGCCTTTAGTCCCTGCGTAGAAGCTGATATTAACATTCTTTAGCATTGTGTAAGAAGAGCATTTTTATATAATGATGCTTCATGTCCACTGCAGTATGACGTAAGTATGCTGGTCCTGTAGTTTCTGGGGTCACCCTTGCATGGCTCAGATGCTCTGACTCTGGTTGTTCTCTGACTGTGATTCTTGTAATCTGATGGGAGAGAACAGCCTGAGAGAGCATGTTAGCACGGGTAACTTCTGTCTTCAGCGCTGCAAGCTAATCTAATCTTCCTTGGCTGTGCAGACAGCCAGTGGCACGAATTGAAACCCACAACAGTCCTCTGTTACAGTTGCTCTGGTTCTTCCCGTGACGTGTTGTGAGGCTGGCAAAGACTGAATGGGGGCAGAGAGGATGCTGGGAAGTGCTGGACTGCAGTGACACTCTCAAGGGATGTCCTACCATGGGAATCTCCCCACACCATCTCCTGAGGTGGTATGAAGCTGTCTGTAAAGGTAAAGGAGGACATGCAAGATATTTAGTTAATAATTGGCTGCATTCATGGTCTACACTTGTGATATCATAATTCCCATAATGGAACTGTAATGTTTTTAGTGAGTGGTTCTTTCTGACTGACTGTGCACTACCTGTGTAATATATCAGTGTTTCCCCATTAAAATTCTGCTTCATATTTACCTAAAATGAAAGAACTGAGTGCCTGTGTAAATTCCTCATTTGCGCCACTTGTTTGGAAGGTCGGACAGGTTGGAGAGTTTGGAGAGCAGGGGAGCTCCGCTCTGCGCTCAGTGGGTTTGTGTAAACAGTTATGACTGACTGACTGACTGAAGCCCTTTTCCTGCCACAGTCAGATCTGAAATATTAAAACACTTTGGTAGACCTGGGTGCCAAAACCTGTGTGCTAAACCAAACAGAAAGCAGTTGCTTGGTAACACTGCTATGGGGTCACAGACAGCCTTTCACCTGAGACTGGTCTGTGATTTCTCTGTCCAAACAGATGGTGAAGAGACCTGAGTCACATGCACTTTACACACAGCACTCCAGTCAAATGAATGATTGAATGAAGAAACACATGGACTGATGGACAGAGGAATGAAGGCACGGAAGGGTGGAGGGACAAACAAATGAACAAATTAATAAAAGTTTGAACAAACAAAGGAATGAATGAACAACCGAATGAACAAACGAATGAACAAACGAATGAACTCCACTGGAATGACGAATGAAGAAACGAATGCACTGATGGACAGAGCGATGAACAAATGGATGGGTGCACAGACGAATGAAGAAATGAACGAACTAACAAACAAACCAAGAAATGAATGAACAAAGAAACAAACAAATGATTACTGCATTATTGGTAAACAGGGATCAGCTTGCAGTACCACACAGATGGTGAATATAATGAGAACACTCACAATTTCAACCCAGAGGGTGCAGGAGAAGTTTGATCAGGACTTCAGAAAGAAGCTCCCACAGTTTTACATCCCACAGAGAGCCCTCCGACAGCTCAGAACCTCTCAAACACCCGACCACTCACACACCACTCTCAAGCTACCTGCTTTCAAACTGTCCTCATGCAGGGCAGACATTCAGAATTATAAGCACTGTGATCTGTTTATGGAGGTGGACATATCTGTCATTTTTATTCAATTTTATTCAGTCTCTCACAGCCAAATTGAAATATTATGGAAAAGAATAAATCAGAAAGGGTGTGCTTTATGCTATCACTAGGCTTACATAAAGCTTATTCACCTGTACATCACCATGCTCCCCACGTCCTGAACACTCGTCCTCACCCTCCACACTACCTCACACTCCTCCACACTAGCCCATGCATCACTTTGCACCATGAATCAGAGCCATTCGACAGTGTCCAAATTACCCAACAGTCCTCACTTCCCCTCCTATCTAACGCCACAAAACAACTGCGCAAACAGCACCCACAGAGGTGACTGGACAGCCTTATTTTTATCTGTCACAGTCACCTGCAGGTCACACTTAAGTACGTTTTCAGTGAGAACATTTCCTTGTGGGCACAGTCCGCATGCTTGGTTGTGTATACACACATAAGCACAGATTCATTTTTGAAAAATGTGAGAGCACAACCCCCTTATCCATTAAAAAAAAAAATCTCAACAAACCAGATATGGAGTGAACAATGGGAATCTGTGACTGGAGCTATCACAGTATTTGGACAGAAAGTAAAAACATATTTTACACCACAGGGCAGTGAAACGATCCCACTTAATTAAGATTCACAGAGTGTAAATAACGTTCCTCTCGCTAACTGCGCCCTGAGAAGAGGAGAATTGCCCACTCACACATGATAAATGTCCCTCCTCTGTTTGCACCCTGTCTCTTTATCTCTCCAGGAAGAGGAAGCTGGCACAGCAACAGAGGGAATGTCTTACTCAGTGTGGGGAAACTCGGACTCAGGGAATCTGATTGGTTAGCTTCCCTATTTAGAATCTCCTTGTCATAATCAGAGGCAGTCTAATTATAAACCGGACTGTGTCCTGGAAAGGGGAAGGAAGTCCTGCTGTACTCTCAGCCTCAGCTGATGCCAGAGCAGAACTTCCTGTTTGGCGAACCCTTGCTGTCTCATCAGCAACTGTCCAGTGGTAATAAACTTCTCCAATAACGCAGTGCTCTGGTGCTACGGTCCAAATATTGAACTTCCTGTACTTATCCACAAACTGTCCCACACAATACAAACGTGAGAAACTATGCGAATACAGATAAAAAAAGTCCCCCACAAAAAAATATTTTATTTTATATATTATTAATATTATTCTTATTTCTTTCATACATTTGCAGGTAGTCTACATGTTTGTCAATGCTTGCCGTTTTGTGTCGTTCCTATGATTAACCGAAGATGTGCGGAGTGTACATTAGGAGGCGCTAGAGTCTGGCAAAGCTAGAGTAAGTTAGCATAAAGAGGTTGTTGAAGAAGTGCAGAGAGGCAGTTTGCAGCAGGAAAAGCACCAGTGTAATACAGCGCGCTGTTGACTTCATAAACATCCTGCTTAAACAAAGTTTGGCTGAATAAACCCACCATTGACCATTACACACGATGGCCTCATTCTTCAATTGTGCAACACAAATACAAATTAAACGTGTTTTGAGCAAACACAACTTAACAGCACGATACAGGCAAAGTAACACAACAGATAGTGTAATAAAGACTACAAATGTGACCCATATGAGGTGAAGTCTTGAAATGGACATTTTTACAGCCCTAGACTCACAGAGAGGATAAACTGTGACTCATTGTAAGCCCTCATGTTAATGTGAATTTTATTTGTGTAAGTTCTGCGCTCATTTGAGCTTTCTGAAAGGCGATAATTATGCCTGTGTAGCAGGATTTTGATCAGCAGGGGTCTTGATTTTCTGTCCTTCATATGGTTGTGACTCACATCCAGCAATGCAAAATGAGCCTTAGTAATAAATAAATAAATTCTTTTGTGAGAAAATACCGAGCAGTGGTTCTTTTTTTGGGGTTAATTTACAAATCCAGTTCAAATGATTTGTCTGTCCAAAAGCTAGTCATTTTTTTTTACCTTCGGATGTACATGTAGTCCTTGTAACAGCCTTGATTTCGTTCTTTCAAAGTGGTTTTATATTGCCCCCTGGTGGACAATGCATTCATTTTGAAAACTGATATTCACCTCAACATTGTACAGTGTTGAAGGAACCATAAGAAACACTCTTGACAGTAGTTTTATGAAGCTTGGATGGTGGTATTTGACTGTGCCCACGTGTATGTATGTGTGTGTGTGTGTGTGTGTGTGTCTGTGTGTGTGTGTGTGTGAATCTGTCTGCATTCTCACTGTGCAAGCACACTTATCATCCCAATAAGACCATACGGCTCCATTCAACAGTGTTTTACAGATCCAGAAGGCATAACCTGAGGTGCATGTGAACTTTCTTCCCTTCTGTCTTTCTCATGCAGACGATTTTGGGCAGGATATTGTTTTCACTGCTGTGAGTGGTTTGGTTGGCAGCCATTTCTACTCTTGACATGAGATTGTCCCTCCTGCAGCGCAGGGCCATTGTGAGACAGTCTGGTGCACAGTGTGGCTCCAGAGCAGCTATAGAGATTACTACCCACAGAGAGAGATTAAAAACACGGCAGCAGCCTCGGTCTTCAGGGGCCTGATCTGAACCCCAGAACTGAGTCAGCAGAGCTCGGCTGCAGAGCCGGCCCACGGAATGCAAAGCTAATGCTCCCATAACGTTTCGGTAATGTGGCCACTTCTCCATGGCAACACTATGACATTGTAGTCATGTTATTTTTCTCTCACCTCTCTCAGGGCTGTTGGTGTGATCAGCACCTCTGTGATCTGTAAAAATGTTCACCCCTTTACCCTATCTATAGTGGTGAACGTCGTGAAAACAGTGCAAGCCATTCAGCTATCCACCCCACCTTTTTTCACTCATTTATATTCACTATGGGAGAGTAATTTTGTTATAGGACCCTATTATTAATATTATTAGTAGTAGTATTGTTAAAATAAACACTTCACATGGTCAGAGACATGATAAACGTGCCCATGAAACATTATCAAAAATGAGACTAATCATTCACAAAAATTAATAATTTTACCATATTGTACAACACTTTGCAGGCACATTAGTTGTGTGCAATTTATAAATTATAAATATATTCAATTAAAGTTATAAATATTATAAATAATTCAATTAAAGTTAATGGTAATTTAGTCATAAGTAAAATTTTAATTATGTGTAATGACAACTTAATTATCAATAATGGAAAAAATATTATATATATATATATATATAAAACAGACAAATTGCCTATTATGAGAATTATCTTGTAGTTGAACTAGGTAGTTAAAGTAACACAGACAGACATCCCAATAAGATTTTGATGCATGAGCTCCATTCAACAAATGCAGTCTTCTGTCTCCCTCTGGTGGTGGGAAAAATACTTAAAGAAAGAACTTGCTGTTTGAATCTACAGCGAGAAAGTGAAACCAGGGTGTTGCAACTTCAGGGGAAAAATAATTAATAAATACAGAGCCTATTGACTGTTTACTAGAAAAAATTTGTGAGGATTCCTTAGATAACATGTTTGGTGTTTGTAGTGATAAACTGGTAAAGTTATTTTCCTCTTTACTGTTGTCTCATGAGTATCATCATAGATATTCTATTTATGGGCCAGACATTCGCTTCCATGTTCCATACTATTGTTGAAGCACTCTGAACATTCTGGAAAGGGCATGGTCTCAAACAGAAAATCAGTAGAACAGCAACATTGACAGCAACCACAACTCGATGACAAGGGAGTACAGAGGATGAGGCGATGTAGAGGGTCAATATCTGGACAAAATATAGAATATCTCTGGTATTATCATCATGTGGTGGCCATACAAGAAGCATAGCATTCCAGTCAAAGGAGAACATAAGTAGTGAGACAGCACGTTTGCGAAACTGGCCTCATTTATTTTTGAAGAGTTGATGAATATTCCAGAAAACTGGCAAGATGAACTTTCGAACTGTTCAGCTGGTGAACTGTTCAGTATCTCAATTCCATCTGCTTTATTTTCTGATCTCTGTGGACTTAGAATCAGTTACATATTTTATCTTCATGCTACATAGGCTTTATAATATATCAGCTTCAGGGATTGAATTACATGCCCCAGATATATATCCTTTAAAAATGTATCAAAGCAAGTTCTTTAAAAATGGCTGTGTCCACATCATTGCAAAATGCTTACATTTGTACAGTACATCACATGGGAAAAGTTGTATGTGCTCTGTTTTAGAGGGTGGGAGCTGATCCTGGTTCAGTACAGTGTGGTACAGCTCAGAGCCTGAGTGCCTGACCAGGGGTGAATTTGGAGACTGGGTTTCAGTCTGGTGATGGACCTGAAGTTCTTCCTGGGGCATGTCCTCTGACTTTGGCTGGGAGAAAAGCTGTGAAAGGGTGCTGGGGTGGTTTGAGGGGTGGGGAGGGACAAGGGGATGGGTGGTGTTATGGTTTGGGGGTGGGAAGGAATGAGGGTTGGAGTGGTGCTATGGTTTGGGGGTGAGGAGGTACAAAGTGTAGGTGGTGCTGAGGATTGGGGGGTGGTAGTGTGGTTTGGGAGTGGACAGGGATGGGGGCTGGGGTGATGCTGTGGTTTGGGGGTGGGCAGGGATGGGGGCTGGGGTGATGCTGTGGTTTGGGAGTGGGCAGGGATGGGGGCTGGGGTGATGCTGTGGTTTGGGGGTGGGCAGGGATGGGGGCTGGGGTGATGCTGTGGTTTGGGGGTGGGGAGGCATGAGAGCCTGTGGTAGGCCCTAGGGTGGTGCTGTTTCCCTGGATAAACTCAGCATATGATCGTTGCTCTGGGTCTGGGATGAGATCTTACTCTGGCCCTTGAATAAGACCTGGCATCCTGGTGGAAGCACTGAGTGAGAGAGGGTCTGTGTGGGAGTCTGGGAGTTAAGCACAGGCCTGGTTTTGGGTCTGAAGCTCTTGGTCCTGTCTCTGAGTGTGGAGCTGGGGTCCGGTTGGGGAGGTCGGGGTCTGGCGCTGAGCGGGGGCCTGGAGCTGGGCCTGCCTCAGGTTCCTCTCCAGCAGGTCCCTCTCCCACTGCTGGGGGCTGCGGCCGGACCCGGCGCTGGGACACCGGGAGGAGGACCGTGAGGCCCGGAGCCGCAGGTTCTGGGAGATGGAACGCTGCAGGTTCCGCATGGATGCGCCGGCTGCCATGGTGACCGCCCAGGGGTGCCGCAGCGCCTGAGCCGCGGTCATGCGCTCCCCCGGGTCGACCGTCAGCAGGCGGTCGATGAAGTCCTTCGCTGGATTGGACACGGAAGGCCAGGGCTGCAACACAGAGAAGGGTTTACCCAGACACAGTGTACCTGTGCAGGCAGAGATACCTCATGAGCACATGCTGCTGGAATGATTCTTCTCACCGGTCTGAAGGTTGATTATAACAGTTCAATCAGACTGAGGGGCTGAATTTGCTGCCCGAAAGAAATACAAGCACCGTTGCTCTCTGCACGGTACTGTAGGAAAAAAAAAAGACAGAACCAGTCAAAAGTTTGAACACACCTGATTAAGATATTGGGAAACATGCATTTATGCATTTTGATCTAAAGACTTAATGCTTAAATGCTTAAATGCTTGAAATTTGTTGCTTAGGCAAATACAAATCGTGAAGTTGATGCCTATGTATCAGTTTCTTTCCAAAAAAAAAAAAGTAATTTAAAATAAAAAATTGACTATTTTGAAGAATATAAAATATAAGATGATTTTGATTTGTTGATAACACTTTTTTGGTCACTGCATAATTCCATTTGTGTTGTTTCATAGTTTTCATGCCTTAACTATTATTCTAAAACGTGGAAAATAAATAGTGAAATAGTAAAAATAAAGAAAGAAAAGTATGTCCAAACTTTTGACTGGTACTGTACATTCTCTCAGTAAATTCTGCTGAAAAGAAGATTATTGCCAAATTGGATTTTAGTTTTATGCCAGATGGAGCACTTTATTACAGGGAAAGTCTGATGCATTAGCTACATAATGCAGCATATATCACATCCTTCCCCCTGCAGACAAGATTTGTCAATAAAGTTTTTTTTTTCATTTCCATTGGACTGCACTTCATAACAGTCCCCTAAGGCTTCACTGCATACTTTAGTTGCTAATATGTTGACTCATTTTGCCATTGCAATAATACATTAAAACAAACAGACATAAGAACTGCCTTTGCACTGTTAAGTTTACAAAAACATCTACTATAAAAAAGAGAAAGATTTTAATTGTCAGATGCGCCGGAAGCTACTCTGATTGACAAGGCAAACAATCTGCTGAAATTACAAAGAGATCAATTTTTACTTTGTTTTTCCTCAATACCTCCACAACAGGTTACATCACTTACACCAGTGAGACAATTCCTATGACTATCATAATGCTAAGCAATTTAAACCGATAAGGAGAATGCTAACCAATGTCAATCATACGCCACCTCCACCCTCACCGCTTCAGCCTCTAGACAGAGAGGAAAAAGATCCTTACATAAAGAATTATTGGTTTCCATTGCATTAAAGCTATGCCCTCTCTTTGATGTTGTTCCCTTATGTAAAATGCCTCTGCAATTTAAGTCTATTTGAAGTTTTAACTGCATCTTTAACTCATAAATAGAGCATAGTGGAGTACAGAGAACATGATGTCTGTCTGAAACTTTTCCTTTCCTTTATTACCCTGTAACAAACTTAACAATGGAGGGGCCTATCTCTCTGTGTTAACCCAAATCACATTCCTTTCATGGTCACCTGTTCAGGAACTCCTATAATTCAGCCATGAAAGACTGTAGCCTGTTGAAATGCTTTTGAGTGCAGGTTGCACTCCGTCTCTTTCACTCTCTGAATGCAAACAGAGAAGGAAAGAGCCAGAGGAAAGCACAGGATGAAAGCTAACAGCGACACTCGTGTTTGAGTCATTTCACACCTGGCCGGCTGCACCACATCTTACCTGTGACAAAAAGGCAAGTCCAGTGGACTTGTAAAATTGGGGAGAGGGGATCTTTGCCATCTTGCCACCTGTGTTGTTTTCTTTTCACTTCTCTCTCTCAGCTGTGACTCAGCACAACCTCCAGGTGTCACGTGGTGCACAGCTCCACCCAATGAAATTTATTTCCCTTCTGCTACTTCCTTGTCACAGGTCAGCTGGGCCTAGCATGACCCCAAAATCCTTTCTATTCTGACTGCCCACACATTGCTGTATCAATCTGAATTTACGTCAAATGTGTGCTTAAGAGGGTGGCAGTGTGGTGCAGTGGTCTGGGTAACCGCAAGGATGTAAGCTGAAATAACACATCCTATTGATACCATGAGCACGGCTCTAAACCTGTTCCCCTACTATGAAACACCTGTGTCACACGTGTGCCATGCCTGTGCCGCATTTTCAGTAAATACCCAGCAGTACGAAAGGGATGATGTGTGAAAATGTCAGCCACTTGTCTGGAGGTCACTATGAATCACAGAAACACAAGCCAAACCATGATGTTTCGCAGATTTATGGAAATTTTGAATGGCTCTCACCCAGACCTTTTCTCTGGACTGTCTTTCATGCTATTTTGACACATAAACTGAGCTGCATTATTGGATGAGTTGCACCACATACAGAAGTTACCATTTCCCTTCCAAGCTCCTCATATTTCTCCTTTCTCTTTGATCCTTGTTTGCTTGGAAAGACGGAGCAAAGGTCTCTACACCGAATCGCTGCTGAAGCAAAAATCAGTTTACTAACCTGAGCGATTGTGAGAGAAACAGGGCAAGAAAAAAAAAAAAACTACAGCAATGACAAACGGCACATTTATTAAGGACCACTGTGTTAGAAAGTGCACTGGAGGAATATACCTGGCAGTGAGAGCATGGGGAAATTCTTGCCTGCCAAATGGATAATTGCGACAAGGCCAGGAGGAGCTGTGGGCCACGATTACATTTGATGTGACGGTGTCCACGATCCGCACTGAGCAATCTAATGCTGCATGCAAAGAGCTCAAAGGGGGCTAAACATTTATGCCGTCTAGACATGAGGGACACTTTGACACTTTTTGAACATTTAAACATAAACACTCTCTTACAAGACCTGTTCTGACATGGCTGCCCTTTACCGATGTTGATTTAAGCTTTGAGCTCTATATTTAAGCTAATGTCAGACATTTCAGTATAGCTCGTAAGAGTTACTTATGGTTATAAATGGGAGTCTTGACTGACATGCAGGTACTACATTCTGCTACATCATACCCCCATATCAGACTATGAATTCAAGCCACTTATAAGTGCAAACCTGTTAGGAAAGAAAAAAAGAACAAATTGTGGAAAGATATGATGATGTCTAACCAATGTCTAAAGAATTGCCTTCACAATCCTGGTCCTTTACATCCACTGTGTCCGCAGGGCTACTCTACCCTGGTCCTTTAGGGCCACAATGCCTGCAAGACCACTCTATCTCAGTTCTAGAGGGCTACAGTGCATACAGGGCTACTCTACCTTGGTCCCAGAGGGCAGCAGCGTCTGCAGGGTTACTGTACCCTGGTCCTGGAGGGCCACAGCGTCTGCAGGGCTTTCCGTGCAGAAACTTGACTGGCTGATTCAAGTTACTGTTGTCTTCACTACCTCAGTTTAACATCCCTTCTCAGTTCTGAGAATATCAGTGACTTAAAGGGAACTAAACCACTTGCTGGACTACGTCATTACAAGTGTTAATTGCAGGCCGGAAGAGAGACTCTTGGAATTTATCCTCAGGAAGAGCACTACATCATACCTGGTGAGTAACCAATCAGGTACTTCTCATACATACCTTCAATGGAACTGCTTATACGTAATTACAGTTGTGGCTTTTGCTATGGTTCCATTCAATGCAAAACAGCCCAGTGCTGAATTCACCCAAAACAGTTTAACTACACACCTAGCCTGATAAAGAGAGTAAAAAATGCAAAATGTATACTTCACACAACCAGTCCTGAGTCTGTCAACCAAAATAATTAATTCTGCCAACCCGTCTCCCATAGAAAGGAGCTCACGAAACTCTTTCAGCTTCGAAGCAAAACCTGCCAATCAATTCCTGCCTACCGTCACTCCAAGGTCACCGTTGTAACAAAGACATTTTTTTTTTATGCAGAGTAATGCTTGCTTTGGCTCTCCCTCTCAGTCAAACCCCTATCAGAACTCCCAGAGAGCACTGGATCTAAAAGACCGACTTCTATCTGCGCATTTAATAGATTCTTCCACCTGAGTGTTCCTCCGAGTCAGAAATTCAAATCAGAGCCGTTAGAAGCGCGGCCTCCTTTTTTTAAGCATATGATCATGCGAGTGATCAGAGACTCTGCATTGCCATCATTTGTAACTCTGCAGGGACTCTTTTCCCTTCACTGTTCCCAGATCAGAGAGACTCCTACGCTCCCATTCAGAGTGTAAACGTTGCATTTTAACTGAAGGTGAAAAACGGAGAGGCTGTGTGCAGAAGTGGGGTCTGTGAGCCGCTCTTGCTTCCAGAATATTCTAGGGTCAAATCCCGCTCTGGCCTAAATGATTTGCCATTCCATGCTGTTGCATTTAAAACATCTACATCTGGCAGATGCTGTTAAAATGGGATGCTACAACTGTGGAAAAAATGGGGTTAAATGTGCCTTTTATAGGAACTATCAAATATTCTATTCAATGAAAACTGTCTAGTGAAGAGTCCATGTATAGAGTGTCAAGTCTATATTACTATACATGCACGCACATGCACACACGCACACACACACACACACACACACACACACACACACACACACACACACATACATAGAGTGCTGATTTGGAGTTAATCATGAGAAGGACTGCATCATGTGTGCAGCGACAGCAACTGGTTTGGTGAAAAACTGTCTACGGCCTCTTCCTCTGCTCCCCTTATCCCAACCTCCCATGGCAGGGAGTATGTGTGTAGTAGGAGCATCAGAGCTGCACAGACAAAGGGCCCTGACACAGGAAGACAAGGGCTCAGTTCAGATGCCAAAGGTTGTTTACACAGGTGAGCAGGTGCAGGTGAGAAGTCTTTTGCTGTGTGTGCTTGTGTTCTTGAGTGTTTGTGTATGTGTGTGTGTTTTCTTTGTGTGTATGTGTGTTTTCTTTGTAAGTTTATGTGTGTGTGTGTGTGTTCCATCTTTATAGCAATCCTTCATTTCCCATTTCTTTCCTCAGATTCCGCCCTTGTTTATCTATGGCTGAGATGTGAAACTCAGCTCCTGGAGGGCTGGGATGTATGCCAATTTCTCTCCAAAACCCTGTTTTTTTTTTTGCACAGTAAGTGCCCAAATCACTCACTTGATTTCGCATTTATTGATAAAATGCAACATTACAGCCGAAAATTGCACATATGCCCTACGCCTCAGTCTATGCAGCCAACTAACTAATTGCACCAATTGTGCCAGGTGTTTCTTTGAAGAAAAAACAGCATACACACCTGCCCCTGAGTGAGACAGTCTCACACCTCTGATCTGACTGCTACCTCAGTGTTGTAACAGAATCTCTTTGGCTCCTGTCACTCAATCAGTGACCTGTGTTGGTACGCTGAACCAGAGCCACAATTGACCATCTCACACTGCCCTCTCCGATCACTCACCGCCGACCATGTAGCATTGCGGTATTGCGGTTGCCTCATTTGTATCACCAGGAATCTGCACATCTGCACTGTGCTATAATAAGCTTTCAGCGCCTATTGGGATTCATTTGTTTACTTGAGATTTCGTGAAAACAAGACTCGTTCTGTGGTGGAGTTTCTCTTTGCTCAAAACCCCCTAAAAAGGCATTTCATCTCCCCTCAGTCACTGGTGCAGTTTTTAGAAAAAAAATACACTACAGAAAATTTGTTAAAGTTTAAAGCACAACTCTAGAACAATTCTAGCACATATCATTTTTGAATACGTGAAGAGATAGATAACATTACATTGCTTATTTCTTTTTAGGGTACTTAATGAGGACTTAACAGGACACAGCCAGGTCAGTTGGATTAGTACCCAGTCTGAAGATAATGTAGCCTGTTGAAGCAGATAATGTAGCCAGTAGATAATTTTTAGGTGTCAATAAAATAGTCCCTTTGGGACCGTGATTTTGTTCTGAATGAATTAGGCTGACTGGACTTTATTAAACGTTTTCTCCTTTTACACCAGACTATCCAAGAAGTCTGTGTGCATGCACATGCATGCGTGTGTGCATGAGTGTGTGTGTGCATGTTGGTGGGCATATGACCCACTGACCCACACACACACACACTGCTGCTTAAACACACAGGTGTGCAGCAACATTTAATTAATGGTCCATACACCAGTGGCTGCTCTACAGGTCCAAACAACAACCCTATGAGGAATCAATCTGGAAGGAAACCTGCAATAAATAAACCAGCGTTTAGGGGATTCGTGTTGTGATTGCAACAGGCACCCAAATGCCACCTAACAGCTGTGACATCAGTGGCTTTCAAATTCCCTGGTCATGGACTCAGCCCTCACGCCATAATATAACGGGTTCAGATCCCAGCTGAAACACTTGTTACAGCTTTGCTTGGTGCCTAGCAGTTCGGTAGCATGAGAGATCATGTGAGGATTTGGCACAGAAAGCACCCTGGGCCAGATTACCTGCATGACTGGCTCCCTTGGCTAGGGATATGGATCTGAGTTTCTCTTGCTGTGGGCCAAAACCTAAAGCTTAACCCCTTGCTTGGATAATGTGGACTTATGCTTATCGATGCCTTGTACCTGTATAATTACATATGGAAGTGCTACTGAACTACTACCCAAGGTCATCTTGTTACACATTATGTAGGTATAATACTATTAATACTACATCATTATCTGAACCTTTTTTGTACCCTTGCATGAACTCTGCAGCGAACCCACCTCTGTTACCCTGGCGCTCAAGGGCACTGACCCCATACTAAGCTGGCGCCACATCCAGCGGGTGGATTTAGCACATCAAGCTGCTTTGCACCACGGAGTTCAGAATAAGCCTTGATCTTACACAATGTTACGGCTTAAACATGGCTCTCCTATGTGTGATAAGCAGACTGGAAAAGCACAAGGCTGCTTAAAATACAGAGAAAAATAAGAACAGGTAAGGCTGCTAAGAAAATCCACTTCACTTACATAGTGAAAACAACTATAAATTCAACAGATATGAATTTCCGTACAATCAAAGCGTGAAGGTTGTGTCTGATGTGCTTATAGCAGTACTTTTGTTTGTCTTGGAGCTTGATAAGGGATTGCACCTGGCCATGGGCAGAGGTTGTTGACCCCCGCACCCCCACCCCACCCCCCCATAGACATCACAAAACATTGAAAAGAAAAGGGGCAGATGGGGTGGAGGAGGGATGCAGTGAACAGCTGAAAACTCTTCTGGTCAATCGCATAGGTCTGAAAATTCTTCTCCTGAATCTAAGCTTGGAACTTACATTAAAAACAGGCGTGCCCACTTCTCCACTTTGCCAGGCTTTTAGCAGTGACTTCCTCTAACATAGATTAAACCAAATAAGGGGTGCAGGTTTGAGAAAAATATAGGCCTGTTAAAATGTCTCTTGGTGTTGCAATGTTTTCATAGATGGTTGTTATTATATTAATTAAGTACCTCTAAGTCTTTTTCTTTCCATTGTGAGAGCCTTCAGTTTTGAAGCCAGATTACATTTAAGAGAGGAAATGCCCACAAAATGCTCGGAAGAGAACATTTTCATACAAACCTGGTAACTTAACTGCAGCACATTTTTATGGAAGATACATGGGTGTGCTCTTTAATTGCCATTGCTATTATTACTTTGTGTATTTGCTCAGCGGTTCCTCATATACCGAGAATGCTATACATACATAGCTCATATTTTATCACTTTGATTGACACTGTTGCTCACAGTGGATGTGGCACACCAAGGCTTTCAACTTGCACCTTAAACCTTTACATTAAAAGTTCTCATTCCCTCACAACGCCACACTGTCTCCCCAATCAAACCTTAGGGGGCATGAAATTACCTTTTCAGCTCAAACATTCACCGACCTCACCCAGTGAAGAGGTCACAATGGTGCTTTTGGAACTGTTAAAATGCGATCCGTTTTCTTGAAATATGAGGTATTGGCTGTTCGCGGCTTAAACTCAGGAAGCCGACAGATCACTCCTGCCTAGCTATTAGCAGTGGGGAAAAATGACCCTTTTTAGCGTTTCTCTACAGCATCAATGTCTCTCCCCGTGGCTGCCTTGCCGAGATAAAAATAGAGAACCGTCTCTGAGGAAAATTCAGAGGGAGAAAAAAGAGCCACTCAGATGTCAGGAATGAGAGTTTTTCCTACTTCCTTCGTGTCACTAGCTAATCTGAAACCCCTCCCAATAGCTTTCGTTGGGTTTAAGCCATCTTTAAAGGCTATCAGAACTTCACGGAGGCACTCGACACTCGCGGCCTTAATACCCTTTCTGGGAACCCCTCCTCTGTAGCCCCCGCGTTTATGCATGCCAAACCCCCCTCCCAAATGCACAACCAGACACGACGAAGCACTAAAGCTGCCCTTAGGTCTTCACACCCCTGAACTTATCTGCCGTTTTGGAGCAAGATTCTATCCATTCCTGTTGCTTACTAAGCATATAGTATTGGACACACTGAGACTAATTTTTTTCAAGGTCAGGATATCTAGCATTATGGTATCTTTGATTTGTCTACATTTGACAGTCCCACATGCTCTATAAGCCGAGGAGGGGCTTGAGCAAGACCTCAAAGATAGAGGACTTGTGGTAAAGCTGCACCTGCACTTGTGTAATTCTGTGTAAGTACTATGTTGATAGCATGCGAGTCTATCTTGTTAGGTAGTATGTGGGAGCACCTTAGGCAATGCATTATGTGCTGAGAGTTTGCCATATACTGTGCAACAAGGTACCGCCATAGTTGCAAGACACTTACAAACATAATTACACACGCACTGCTGGTAAAGTGTGACTGAAGTGACAAGTGCGACTAATAGGGTGGCAGAATAGCATAGTGGCAAGGAGCAGGACTTGTAACTGAGAAGTTGCTGGTTAAATTCACTGCTGGGACAATGCTACTGTACCCTTGGGCAAGGTATTCAACCCAAAATTGCCTCAGTAAATATTCAGCTGTATAAATGGATAATGTAAAAAATAACCTATGTAACCTATGTAAGTCACTCTGGATAAGAGTGTCTGCTAAATGACAATAATGTAATGCAATTTAATGAAGAATGAGGAAGTATGCAGAATAAACATGACCTACGTCCCCGATGAAGCTGTACGCTCCCCTCAGGATGGCCTGGCAGAGCCTCGGGCGGCTCTCATCCTCAAAGGGCATGGACCCACTGAGCAAGATGTACGCGATGACCCCCATCGCCCACATGTCGACCCCGCTGGAGTATGCCACCCCCCGCAGCACCTCGGGGGCCATGTACTCGGGCGTCCCGCACGCGGTACTCAGCGCCCAGTCGCCTGCCACTTTGTTACCCGAGCTGGCCAGCCCGAAACCGGTCACCAGGAGGCGGGAGTCAGGCCCCGGGTGGTAGTAAAGCAGGTTCTCTGGCTTCAGGTCTCGGTGGACGACGCCCAGCGAGTGCAGGTAGCGCACGCCCTCCAGCGCCATCCGCAGGGCGCGGGCTGCATCGCGCTCGGTGAAGGAGCCCCGTGCCACCACCCGGTCGAAGAGCTCGCCGCCCGTGGCCAGCTCCATCACCAGGTAGGTCCGGCCTGGCGAGCGCAGGACCTCCACCAGCTGCACCACGTGGGCGTGGCTCACCCGCCTCAGCACCGCCAGCTCCGCCTCGCAGGCATCTCGCCCCTCCCGTGACCGCGTGTCTGTCACCTTGATGGCGAAGGGCTGGCGGGTGGCCCGGTGCTCCACCCGCAATACTGCGGAGTAGCTGCCGCGCCCGATCAGGGCCTTGATGTCGTACCTGCAAGGTCAGAGGTTATTGTCATTTAGTAGGCAGTCATATCCAGAGTGACTTACACAGGTTACAATTTTTATCCACTTACACAAATGGCTATACTGAGACAATTCTGAGTGTGCAAATGTCTCACTAAAACCCCTTCAGCTGATACAAAATGCAGCTGCTCATATCTTAACTAGAACTAAACGCTTTGAGCACATTACCCCAGTTCTAGCTTCTCTCCATTGGTTACCCATTAAATACTGATTCGATTTTAAAATACTCTTACTCACATTTAAGGCTTTAAATGGGCTTTCCCCTCCCTATCTTAAGGACCTTCTTCACCCATACCTTCCACAAAGAGCCCTTCGTTTCCAAAATTCCGGGCTTCTCATTGTTCCAAGAGTGGGCAAAACTACTATAGGCGGTAGAGCCTTTTCCTATCGAGCCCCTCTGCTGTGGAACAGCTTACCCAACAAGGTTCGGGGAGCAGACTCTCTCTCCACCTTTAAGTCTAGGCTCAAAACATATCTATAAAGTAAATCCTTCAGCTGAGGGACACGGCCTGGTGCTGGCATGAATCGTAGAGTCTCTGGTGGACTAAGTGGTCATTGGCCGTGATCTGGTGTTGACTGCCTTAGTTATTATAGTTATATTCCCACATGAATATGCCAGTCCCTTGCCTCCCCTAGGTATGCTGCCATAATGTTAGCCTGCCGTTTTTTTTTCCTTGTCGCACACTGGCATCTTTTTCCCTGCCCCTCCTCTCCTGCCTCTCCGCTGTAAATTCCTGCGATTCTAATCATCCGCTAACCTATGTTTTTCAATTCTGTTTTCCCCACCCGGCTCCGGGCTCCTGCCTGGAGCTGTAACTCAAGCACCACTTCGGGACCCCCAGCTCAGCTTCCTCGCTGTCACTTCTGTGGAGCCCTTCATGTATCAAGAACTGGACCCTCGAGGACTATGTGCCATGCATATTCTGCTGTATAATGTTTAAGATTTAAGATTTACAAGACTCATTGTGTCTTACGCACCTACATTGCTGTGTCTTACTACCTACATGTTTCACCATTCTTAAGTACTGTTAAGAACTTCACAGGAAATTCTTTACTACTATTTGTCCACCCAGTGCCATGCCACCCATGGGCTCCCCCTCTGACCCGGGTTCTGCTCAAGGTTTCCTCCTACTAGTCAGGGAGTTTTTCCTTGCCACTGTTGCCTTTGGCTTGCTCTGAGGGGGTATCAGGCCTGGAATACCGATGTAAAGCTGCTTTGTGACAACTCATGTTGTAAAAACTGCTATATAAATTAAAAAAAAAAAAAAAATTCAAACACAATAAGTACCTTTCCCAAGGGTACAATGGCAGTGCTCCAGCAGGGAATCGAACCAGCAAACTTTTGGTTACAAGCTGCTTACCATTAAACCACACTGCAGTAAGGGGTGGGTGGAAAGAGGGAGGCATGGAGGAATTGAAATGTGGGAGGTTTTACCCAAGATTTTTTTCTTGAGGTAAAAGTACACCATAATGTTTGTATTCTAATGATTGGAACTGTGCTGCACTTTTCAGGAAAGCTAACAACATGCACTTAACCACAAATAAGTGTGATGGTTGAATGAAGGCCAAACACTATGTGTATAATCCACGCTGAAGTGGTTTTTCATTATACAGGTACAAAACCTTCAGATACAATTTCTCTACAGGAGAGATGGACTTCGTGATAAAATAAAAGCAATGAATCATCTAACCTTTCCATTATCGCAGTAATTACACTGCTGTGACACGCAATTAAGAGGGGATTTAAATGAAAATTAATTTCACCAGAAAAAACAACTAATGATAAATTTAGGGTTGTAGCAATTCATTGATTAATCTGGAAGGTTAAGAATTATAAAAATCTGGTTTATCTTGTGGTCTTGCTTTTGATCTGATACTCCACATACATTAGGTTACTGTGTAAAGTCTGTTGAGACCAGACTGAGACAAACCGGCCAAGAAACCCCCCCCCCCCCCCCCCCCCCCCCAGCAACTAACCCAGAACACCTTGGCCTTAATAAAATGTGAAACGCTTACAAGAAAGTTTGCTGCTCTGTGTGCACTTTCCTGCTCTATGTCTCAGCAGCGTTTAAAATCATTTATCTGTACTTTTATGGGTAATTCGGTTCTCCATAAGAAACAGATGCAACATCGTTTGTTTGTAATCGTTAAATAATACCTCGCTGTAACTCGGGGATCAAACCTTGCCCTGTACTTCGCCACTTGGTCCTTTCTCTGTCCATCACTGGAATGTTGCTGTTGCGTGTGGGTCGGCCGCAGATGCCCGTGGCTCCACTTCCCCGTGGCTTTTTGCGGCTCCGATCCAAATTCTTTTTGCTTGTTAGCACATGTCATCACAGATTGCACGAAGTTCGCGTAATTGTTCTTCGGCTGCTCGGGCTCGACTTTACTTGACCCACAGCCCATTGCTGCAGCGTCTGATCCATCAGCCTCTGCGGGGTGCCGCCGGCGGAAGGGGATAACAGCCGCGCCCGCCTCGTGTTGGAGGCTCGAGATCGCAAGTGCCGACCTACCGTGGGCGCGTGTTTACATAAACAGAAACAGGTGAATCGGTTATTCTTGAAGAGGCGTTTTTTTGTTTGATTGTTTGTTTTTGAACAGCCCGAGGGGGTTAAGGCAGACAAGGGAGTCTGAGGACAGGATAGGCGTGTTTGGGATGTTACAGGGGACCTTCTCGCGCAGGTGCGTGTCTGCAGAAAGCCGCATTCACCGCAGGTGCCAAAAGTGTCACTGCGGTACGAACGGACGGCCGCTTTTGTTCTTGTTGTCGATATACCGCGCCGAAGGGGGGATTGTTGCACTCGATTTCTGATTTCTGAAGCGCATCGAGTGTTTGTGGAAGGTCTTGTTGTAACTTTTGTCGTGTGAAGTGTGACAGTGGCAATTTTACAGCAGCACCAGAGCGCCATGCCACAAAAACACGCGCGCGCGCGCACACACACACACACACACACACACACACATACACACAGTGTTAATGCACGCCGATGGCACGTTTGACCTTTTCTCCACGCAAATTTACTTTATATGACAAACTTTACAGGACATGTAAAAGTTGAGATGCTGTACGTTTTACTGGCTGAATAACGTTTTAGAACAAAATCAACGTCAATTGAATCCCTTATATCATTATAAAGGAATCAGAATTCTCTGTTACCTACAGTAACAGAGAACCTACAGAATTAGTGATTCATTTCCCGTTTTTTCTTTGTTGTTTTTGTCTTTATTATTTGTGTAAGTGACCATATTTTATCGTGGTCTTAGGGGATTCCAAGGTCTCTCTACTCCTGATGAGGTTTTGCCAGCAGATAGCGGCTACGTGGAGAAACTCGACAAAAAGGAAAATGTACCATCAGTAAAAATGTCATTACTGCTTGTTACTGTCAAGAGAGTCGCCCTTTCGGGGGACATTACCGCTTTTATGGTTGCTTCCTCCAACGCGTGTGGGAGAGATCATCATAATGTCAGAGGTGTCATGCAGTAGATGAAAGGCTCAAACAATTTGCTCTGACAAGGCGATTCTCCCTTCATGTGTCAAATACAGAATTATTTTCATTAAGTATGAAATTTTGTCACATTGAACTCCGTCCTTATGTCTTTATGATTTTATTCTCTGTTTCAGTTTTATCGCGGGGTTGCGGAGCCAAGCCGAAGGGAACCGTTAAGTGAAATAATAGCTTTGAGATGACCTTAATCTCTGTGTCTAACAAGCCATATAGACCTTGACTCTGCTACTGCTATGCCCCCAGTGACTGCCGTTATCTGTGAAAACGACTGTGCCCGTCTAAAGTTTATATTTTTTTAATCTACTGATTGTTGTATATTTTACCACAACAGTAATCACAATTGGTGTCAGTAATTAATCATTTAATTAAATGTAAACTTGGTACATAATCTGATATAATTCTTTGGAGAATAGGTGTGGTCTCACAGTTCTCACACATTGTCACACTTTTTTAGTCCTTTATTTTGAAACCCCCGGACAAACGAGCTTGATTTTCTTTAAATATCTGTTCCCTGGGACTGCATTTTGCCTCTGCTGTATATGTCAAGCCACCTGGAATGTTCCCAGGACCTATTTTCCTTGTCACACAAATCACCTTTATCCACTCCCCTAAGCAGCGGTCCCAGGCCAGAGACATGGAGTATTTTTCAAGACACCTGGAATCAGTGACCTAAATTAATAGTGGGTCGCCTGGAATTGGTCTTCCCTCATCCGGATCAGTTAACCTTTGCTAACATCTGAGTACCGCAGGAAAGAAAGCCACTGGGCATAGACAAACCAGAGCCCTCTTTATTTACAATTTTGAGTCATTAATTCACATAATGGCAGAACTGCATGTTGTGTGTGGTAATATTTGCAAACCTTATAACTGTGAAGAACATACAGGATAAGCAAATAAATAATTAAAAGTAGGAGTGCTTCTAGATTCAAACACTAGGGGACAGAGTTTTACTGAAAATGAGTATACTGTTACCAGGCTACTGCAAAGACAGAGATAGATAATGCAAATGACAGTTCCTGAAGAAGCTTGCAATAAAATTGGGCCAAAATGGATTGGATTTGGAAACCTACAATTTTACAGCTGTCAATAATGACACTGTTGTGCAAAAACAAAACAAACAACAACAAAACGAAACAGCATGCATAATTTGTTTTCCAGCATAATACAACAAAGTGCAAATCACTATAAGATTATTCTGACAATGCTACTGTTGAGCTGTGTTTAAGGACCTATGCCATGGAACTGATTACGCTGGGGCTTCAAACAGGGGTGGGCGGGTGCTGCTGTTGTTTGGTGGATTAAAAATAGAGGCCTGTTTCTGAGAAGGCTCGCATGTTGCAGACGGAGATAATTCAGCAGAGTATTGTTTGAGTGTGGCTGCGTCTCCCACTGGTCCTCCTTCTCCATCTTCATCCCAACAGCGGATACAAGTAATGGTGATGATGGGGAGGAATTGCATTCTTCAGGAAAGATTTTCTCCATCAAAAGAAAAACTCCTCCAACACTGAACCACTGTTGGTGTTGCACTGAAATTTCTTTCCCCAGAGAAATATGTTCCCTCTATGGCACCTGTCTTGCTAATGAAATGGAGCATAAGGCACTGTGTATTTAAGTCTTCATCACAAAGTGAAAGCAGTGCATTTGTTGTTTGTTTGCTTAAAGATTTCGTGGATCATCACTTAATCCTGTGGAAAATGCAGTAGCATTATTGTGCGTTTTGCCCACAACACGTAACGCGTAAAATCAAACAGATCTTTACGTGTCTAAGTAGCTCACATTTTGTGTGAGGGTAATTCCAGAGGGGCAGCATGTTTTGGTGAGGGGACATATTTCAGTGTAACACCTGAGAGCTGGTACCCATTTACGATGAAAGGCGACAAGGAATATTATGGTCCTTTGAATGCCTGGAGAGGAAAGGATTCAAGAAGCACAGTATATCTGCTGTTGATATCACCCGTCATCAAAGCCAAAGGGCACTGACGTGACACAGGCTAGGTGTTAGGGGCTGAGTCTGTCTCTAGCTGGCTGAAAACTCAAGTGTTCTCTTTTTATCCCGTGAGCAAGAATGTGCAATAATTATTAACTTCTAAAAGCCGGAGTTACGCAACTGGGCTGAAGAAAATTCACAGCCAGGTGCGATCTCATTTCCCATACGGCACGCTTAAGATTGCATTAACAGCTACAGCCTTTATGAATTCCTCCATTCTGTAATTTTCCTACCAGACAAACAACCCGGGATACTTATGTTCTGCTGATTTGGGGCAGCTCTGTTCCTTGTTGCCTGCGTTTCGGCAGTGGAGAGCTTGCTCAGCACAGCACGGTGGAGGAACCTCTGAAGCTGTAATACAGCGGAGCAGGAAAAAGCTAAACAAATAAACAGATGAATAACCAGAGAGGAAAGGGTAGGCGGAGTCACACGAGGCAGGCCCCTGATAAGAACTTAATGGCATCTCGTATCGGTTCATGCTGTCTACACCAACTTTCTGATGCCGGGTAGAATTCATCAGCACATGTTGCTGCTTTGCAATGAGGGTGTTCTTATTTTCTGCTCTCTGAACACTGGTTCCTGGCTGTAAATGGTAGATAAGAAGGTGTTTTTAGTTATTATTTGGAGGAGGGAGGGGTGAGAGAAATTGGAACTGTGCTGCTTGGTTAGCTGGTGGTGAGAAGGGACCCCTATCGTAACCCCTCGTGAAGCAGTCCCCAGGCATCCGGTTGGAAATTGATTAATTGACATCATCTATAGCTGCTATACTCTTGTTTGGTGGCTGAATGTGATTGTGATCAGAGAGTGTGTTGATGTGGTAGCGAAAGGCCTTGTTTGCCTATCACAAGGCTGTAGAATTTTGCCCCTCACCATCATCCTCTGTTACATTTACTCCAGCTCTTCCATCCATGGCTTGCTCATTCGGGTTACTGATAGACTGCTGCTCTCGGTCTGATCATTTCACTTAATTCGTCCGAGACTGGAAATGACTCATCTCATCACATTGATTGACGCTGATGTGATTTGCCGCTGGTTGCCAGACATTCATACAGATCAGACACACATTTTTTTTTCCCAGGGAATCATTTTAATATATTAAGCAAATCCAACAGAAGATATGTTAGATTGAAATACTAACTCGATCAGCACCCAGTGGATGAACAATGAAAGTGATGTGGAAAATATGAAATCTGAAATTCAGGACAGAACCATCTTATTATGACTTAAACTGGCTCAGTCACACTGAATCAACAGTCGCCAAGGGTGACACAAAAGTGAGGTTTTATGAACCCCGAAATGGACAGAGCTACAGTATCATGTGCTGTCAATGACTCTGATTTAACCCAATCGTAATGCTTTGCAGTGATTGCAGTCAGTGATTGACAGCACATTGTAGCTACACCCATCAGGTGGTTGTTAAATCCTTAACTTCAATGACATGCCATTGGTGCTAGTCCATTGTCAGGAAGAAGATTGTTCTGTGTAGATCTGGTGAGTCAATGCAGCCAACAACCTTGAAACAAAAATGATAATGCTGAAACAGAAAGGAAAGGTAGGTTTCTGAAAGGTAGACACCTTCAAGAGAGGGCTGTCAGGCTTGCTAATTTTATTTCCTTTTTTTTTTGCACCGGGATATGCACACCAGATGGACAGTGGAGAAATTTCCTGTGATGTCTCAGCTGAGCACGTTGCGGATGTTGTGCAAACGTTCTCCGAAATTGGATTCGGGTTGACGGGTTTCCGATGCTCAGTCCGCATTTCTGCAGCCATCTCACAGAGACGCGGGTCTCTAATTAATGCTGTGTCACTCAAGGACTGAGAGTGTGAGACTGTCAGCGATCTCTGCTAATCACCTCCTTTTTACTGTTGGGTTCCAAGAACATACACACACAACCACGCACACACACACACACACACACATCTATCTATCTATCTATCTATCTATCTATCTATCTATTTCATATTCTTCATATTCTTTATTGTTTATATTATCTATTATTTCTCTCCCTCCCTGTAGACTATTTCCTGTCACATACAGGATGGAGGAGGGAGCAGTGACTCAGATATAACTGTAAGCCTTGTGCTGAGTACTTAAGCAACAGAGAAGGTAATGGGAGAATATTGCATCTGTAATGCTCTATGGCCCCATGATGGTTCCCGTGATTATTAATTTTGTGAAAATTCCCATGTAATGACAAGGACAACATCTTGACTGAGTTCAGTTATTGGTCAGGTATTAGCTGAAAATATCATAATAACTGATAAATTATCAACTATCTTCCATGACAATACCCACAACAACCACAAACACACAATGGCATCCCCAGCTACAACCACAACCAAAACAGCCATGACTATAACTACAACCAGAATAACAATGTCCAATGTCAGCGTAATTCATATTGATCAATACATGATCATGCTGTTACTGATGACAGTAAAACTGTGAGTGCTACACCTCAAACCATCTCACACATTGTGTTCATGAACAATAAAATGAGCATTCAAAAACCATAGGGCTGTGAACACCTATGCCAAGTGAGCACAAACCAGACATTGAATGGAGGTATGCACTACACCCTAACCTACTGCACCCACCCCCCCCCCCCTAACAAAAATAAATAAATAAAATGAGTAAAATTTAAGCACAGTGAATCAACTCCTCTCTGTCCTCATTCTAACTCCAGCTGAGGTTAAAGTGTATCTTCTCATGAAAGGACACCATCTTAGTATCTAACACTGTGACTCTTCACAGTCCAGAATCCTTTGTCATTTGCCTCTGTCTTCTGGAAAATATCCATGCTTTTTTTCTCAGCTTATTACAATTACCTTTAATGTTAGCAGCATACATAATTAGTCATTAAGAATAAATGAGATGACTGAGCATAATGATTTTTTTGTCCTTCCATGAAAAGACAAGAAAAAAAGAAAAAGAAAAAAAAAAACCTGATATCTAGTTGATAATACATGAAGTTTAATGGAGCTGCTGTTCAACCACACGCTTCGAATAATTAAAACAAGATGCCGCCATACATCCTAAAACTTAATCAAGACAACAGTCTTCGTGTCTAAGATTTCTTTTCTTTTTCTTTGTGTTAAAACAACATGGAGGGGAAAGTTGGCTGGTGGAGAATATTCAATTAAACGTCAGAAACAAGAGGGGTCTCCGAACAGAACCGCTGGAAATCTAATATCTGTTCAGCACATCCATCAAGCCACAGGGCAAACTGACTTAAGCTGCGGATTCATTCCACAAGCTCAGCGCTACCAGCTTTAAGAGGCAGAATTTAATTTGAAGTGCAGCTTTGAGTAACTTTGATTGCATTGCGCCCCCAAAACTCACAGCGGTACCCTTTTTCCTGTTTCGGGGACACAAAACTCACTGCTGAGGAAATCACTAACATTTTATCAGCACTGTACTGTATTGAGGACATCAGATGTTGCCTGTGGCTTACCTGTAGATGTTTCTGAGTACTGAAGGCTCTAGCATTTTGGCTCTTTATACAGCATTTTTTCAGAAGGGAGGTAGTAGAGCACAGAGAATGAACAAGCGCACAGTTGCCCTGATAAACAGTGGAAACAGAACCTCAAGCGAGGGAAACTTCTTTGCATGTCCAGGTCCTGTTTCCCTTCATGGACAAAAAAGTTTATCCTATCCTGTCCTATCCGATCCTGTGCTATGCTATGCTGTGTTACCTATGCTAACAGCTTCATTGACATGCATGGTGAGGGAATTGATAAAGACTGTGCTGTATATTTGGGGCAGGCTAACCAGATCAATGGGGGAAGGGATCTGATTCCCTCGTGCGCCCATCCCAGGGCGCACACGCACACACACACACACATACACACACACACACACACACAAGTACTGCACTCAGAGCAACCCTGCCATCCCTCCTCTCTGAGTCTCTCTCAGTGTCGATATAGATTAGAGGGGAAATTACAATTCAGCACCTCATTCGGGGTTCATTTGTGTGCATTTGGGGAAACCGGAGCCGGGGCCGCTCAGAGTTCCCCTGCCTCCCACAGCATCCAAACCGAGAGGCCACGCCGTGGCAGACACTGATTTAATCTCCCTCACAGCGCTGGATCGACGGACAGGCCTCCCTCTCTGATCTGCGGTTTTACAGCTCTTTAAATTAAAAATCATCACAGGAGCGAGCTGTTGATCGATCGGCAATGATCAGATTCTGTTCTCAGTGCAATGGTTGCCGCGTAATCTTGTGGAGAAAGACACAAGTGATGATATTAACAAAGGCACTCTGCAAACTGACCCTCTTCTATCTTTTCAGCTCCATCTGACAACTGAAACTTTTCCAGTTCTTCTCTCCATAGGCGGGCATGCATATGCGGGGGTCACATAAACTTCACCTAGTGGTGCCTGCAGGAGAAGACATTTCAGATGCACCAGCATGTTGTAGCGTTAAGGAGCAGTGCTTGTAACCTGATGGCTGCAGGTTAGATTCCCAGATGGGACACTGTTGATGTACCCTTGATCAAGGTTCTTACATTACTGTCGCTTATCCAGAGCGACTTACAAAGGTTATAGTTTTTACGTTACCCATTTATACATCTGAATATTTAAAGATTTGGATTAAGATCTGGATTTGTATCTGGATTAAGTAGCTTGTCCAAGGGTACAGCAGCAGTGCCCCAGTGTGGAATCGAATGTACAACCTTTTGGTTTACAAGCCCTGCTCCTTACCACCATGCCACACTGCCTGCCTGCTGTCTTAGCCTAAAGTGCTTCAATGAATGTCCAGCTGTATAAGTGGATGACATGTAAGTTGCTCTGGATAAGAAAAGATCAAGGATAATTTCAAAAGAAAACTACTACCAAAAATCAAAAACAAGCAAAAAAAAAAAACCCAAAACAACATCTTCATTCCTATTCAATTAGCCAGGATCTCCTCTTTCAGCATATCCATGTATGGACGCCGTGGCTCAAACACTTGCATTAATGGTAACCTTTTCGGGCAGTCAAAGCAAAAAACAATTAATACGTTTGATCTGCGGGTTCCAAATCTCAGAGTCCATATGCTAACCTTTCACAAAGGAGTAGGTGAATGGGAAGTGGGGGTGGGGGGGGGGGGGGGGGGGTGGTGTGGAGGGTGCACAGCAGCCCCAGGTCATTATGGGATACTTAAAAGGAAGAGCAATCCTTGCAATTTTTTTTCCCCCTTCCCTAGAGGAACGTCCATCGACACAGACATGCGGTCCAGAACTGCAGCCCTTAAAGCATAAGGTTATCCACAGCAGATGTCTGCAATCTATTACCTGTATTTTACCCTTTTTTATCTCTCAAGAAATCTTTTTTTTCCTTCAATTACACATCCGTTTGCCTGGCCTTGTCTGGCAGTGCTCTCAAAACCCGTCTGAAAGAAACTGGAGTAGTGCTGCGTCTTTTCTGCCTTTGCCTCGTGTTGGACACGGTGATGCTGCACGAGCTGATATCTGAGCTGTTTTAAACCCAGGATAAATGGAGTGCGTGGTGGAAGTTTGCAGAGGTTTTTCTCTTTTTTTTTTTGATTGATTGATTCATCGGAGGAGAAGCCCACGGTGCCCGTGACCCAGATTTCGTGGAAGGCCTTTCTGGAACGTTCCCTGTGCTTCAGACTGGCGCTGCTGCGTCACGTCTCACCATGCGGCTCGCTGCCAAAACTTTCGGATGCCCCGGGTGTGTGTGTGTATGTGAATGTGTTCGGGTGAGGTTTGAAGCAAATTATAGTCCAAATTGTTTTTGGATTACATAGCAGGATATTTACTGCTGAAGTCAAAATGTCTTTTCATGAAATGTATGAAACTACTAGTACAACTAGGACTACTAGGACAAAAAATTGGGACAGTACAAGACAGTATAATACAGATACGTCAAATCTGAGTTTCTATAGGATGAATTTAGGATGAAGGATGAACCACACACTGGCAACCCCTGTTTCCTCCCAACCTCAAAGAATACAACAAGCTCCACTTTGTGACTAGTTAGGTATCAGAGTTTCTTATCTGTTTCATGCATAAATGGCATTTTTCATTCTTTTGGGACATTTTAGGCCGTTCCTCATCACCAGGTAGAGAGAACATGCCTGTGATCTATAATATACAATAAAGACAAGAACACAGCACATATATGAGTAGGGATTGTAGGGTATCAGTGTAGCATTGTAGACTGTAACAGTGTAGAATGAAGGTGCAGGGCTTGTAACCAAAAGGCTGCTGATTCAATTCCGCACTGGGGCAGTGCCACTGTACCCTTGGGCAACGTGCTTAGCCCACAATTGCCACAGTAAATATCCAGCTGTATAAATGGATAACATGTAAAAATTGTAACCTTCACAAGTCGCTCTGGATAAGAGCATCTGCCAAATGACAATAATGTAATAATGTAATGGATACCTTTTCAAGATAATGCCAATTGTATGATAACATCTCCTGCAATATAGACTCTTCAGTACATACAGTTCAAACAGGTACCTTGTGACAAGAGTTGTGGAGGATTGGAGGCCAAAAAGCAGAGCAATCCGAGACAGAAAGGATAAAAAAAGGGGAAGAAAAAGCAGAAAAGTTGTTGTGATTGATTGCATGTGATGCAGAGCAATTAACAGGAATTAACTATTTGCATTTTAATAACATTATTATCATCAGTTAAATGAATTCATTAGTCTTGATTAGTTCGGTATCAGCGTGACACGCGGGGGACCCAATGAGGCGTACCAGCAGTAATGAGTAGACGCGGGAGAAGCTGGCGCCCAGTGACAGATATCGGGGGAAGATACGCAAAGTTTGGCGCCCGGGGGTCGTCTCTTTCCTCTGCTCCGGCAGACAGCTGCCTGGGACTCAAACTAGGCCACTTCATTCGCCTGCCGAATTGCTGCCTCGCCAATTCCGTCTCATCTGAGCGCATTGTCACAATACAGGCTTGCTGCGAGGCTCCAAAGGAACAAACCAGGAAATGCCCACACATTGTTTTTTTCGTGGTTAACTTATTTATTTTGAATCTCAAACTCCTTTTGGTTCCAGAAAAGCAAGAGCAGTTTTTTTGGTGGGTAAGATGATGTGAGGTGAAATGTCAACACGAAAGGCAACATTAACTCAGAAGTAATGTGCTGCACAGAGTTAGGGAAATAAATTTAACAAAATTTTGTAAAGGAATTTCTTCCTCATTTACTTTATTTAATGTACACCTGATAAAACAAAGGTTCACTCATGTTCATTGCTGCATCTATAAACTCATTCATTTCTTTATTTCAGTTTCACTCCCACTTTTGGAATCACCTTGCCTTGCCGCACCAGAAAGTGAGGCAAGCGTGATCCTCTGATACCATAGCCTCCAGCTGATGGCTGTTTCTCGTACTAGAAGTCCCACAATACACTGCGGGAGATCCAGTGGTGACACTTAGGCAGACCTCTTACTGACAACAGCTTAGCAAATTATAAATCCCTGATGAGTTGCTAGACGGCACTAATGAGTGGCGTGGCCATAGTACCCTAGCCAATGGAGGCCAGATATGTCCCCCTGCTGTGGACTCCCACCCATACGCAGCTAGGGGGACATATCTTGCTCCAGGCTCCAGTGTGCCATGTCTGAGCTGTAGGACCTCAGCCTGCACCTAGAGGGAACACTTTTACGGACTGCGTCACTCAGGAGCCCCTAGTTTCTTTTACCGCATCACATGCTCACAGTACAGTACAGCACAGTTTCCCTCTGGGATGATGCATATGGCCAGTAATAATAATCAGCCATTTCATGTAGATTCTCTGTTCAATCACACCTAAAGGATGGTTTTAAATTAACAATTGAGCTGGATTTTCACCTGAATTGAATTTAATTAAGGTAGACTCCTGAGTGTCTGCAATTAATAAATTAAATAATTCCAATAAGAGGCTTATTATTATCAATTAATTAACGTTTTGGTGGGGAAGATAAGAACAGGGACACTTCCGACGTGCGTTGGGATTAAGGGGTCATATTGGTGACCCCAGAGCAGCTCAAACGGGCCACTTCACTCTCTCATAACTGTGTGCAAATGCATCCAATCCCTGATGATGCTGCAACTGTTCATGGAACTCATCTATTCCACATGCATCAGAGGGTTTCTGTTGGCTTGATTTGGACAGATGCAATGAATAATGAAATTAACAAAACTGTTCTTTTTTGAGAAACAACATTATTCTAATAGTGGTGGAGACTTTTTCTGAATATTTTTGTACAACTCATTCTATTTTTTACTTTTATTACTTTACTTTTTTACATTTATTCATTATTCTAAACTGAGTAAACTGAGTTGACCTATGTTGCCTCAAGACATAAAATATTATGTTTAAATACTACACAAAGGGTTAAACTCTTTGCCATGCACTTGATTATCTAAATACTATCTTCTCATTTAAGGACAGCATTCAAATGCTAATTGCTAGTTATTCAGCTTACCCAGTCAATACAACGTGTGTTAACAATTACAGTATGTGTTCTGATTGCTAATGGTTTTGACAATGCAGGACAACAGAACTGATAACCACTACAGCACCACAGAAAAGGCTGTGAGGAAACAGTGTAGTGGCCTGTAACATCATGAAGCAGACAGCAGGCAGGGTTGTGCTTGAGGCCATGGTTGTGGCTGTGGTCAAGGACGTGCAAGAGACCAACGGCAAAGATGTTACAATCGCAATCTGTCATAAACTGAGGTCTAACACTACAGCTTGGTCAGCTGCACCCTGTATAATCAGAGATGAGAACTGGCAGGTCACATATACAATGTAGGAACTGTATGTGCAGCATTGCTGTTTGGTGTTGCTAAAGGTGTGTTACAGTTACACTATTGGAGTGTTGGTTTGAAGTTATTTTTGCTGTATTGCTCTTCAGTACCAAACTTCAGAACTGCAAGGGAAGTGGTCGTGTTGGGTGCGGCAGTACTGTCATTGCAGAGCAGAATGGAGAAAGTCAATTAATTAAAGTAAATCTCATAAAACCAAATGAAAAATCTGGAAAGCAACTATTGCCACAAGTGTTTGTCTACACCTTACCAGTGCAAATCCCATTTGCTTAATTGTTCAATCAACTGTCAGACCTAAATCATATATACAGCAGTATGCAGCAGAGGATGCTTGGTGATAGAACAGGGAGAAGCGGAAGGCAGAGGAAGAAGATGAAGGAAAAACGCAAATATTTCAAATGAAATATGGGCAAAAGTTATTGACCATCTAATAGAAGATGGCCAGAGGGTGCAGCCAAAGCTTGGCAGAATCACCATGGCATCAATCGTAAGAACCTTCAAGAATGACAGTGGGCAAGTGACATCACAATTCTTCAATGTATTACAGGACTTTATATGTGTAAGAACAGCTGTGCCATCGTTGACCTTGCCTATCAAAATTTTGCTAGTGTCATCTACAGAACGGAATGACGAACCATGCAGGTGACAGGGAACAGGTCTTCACTGCAGAACACTAGGCGACTTCTGTAGTCACCAATAATGCCATCCATTTGAGGGACAGCACAAAGTGTCACGCTACAAGACAATGACACTCCACATGATGTAAACACTGTCAGCATTGCCACTGTCGACAGGAAGGACGGAAAACCAGCCTATAATAAGAGGAACAGATGTGACAGATGAAAGGAGATACAGTGCCAGTATGTGCAGATAAGGCCTCTGCACAGTGATGTCTTTCCTTACAATACTAGACCCAGGTGAGGAGCTTTTCTCAGTCTTGTGATGGAAGAGTCTGCGACCGCCATCCACATGACAGTGTGTCCCTGCTGGATGCTGTGAAAGCAGGCTGGTAATCACAGGAACGGATGGCCAAGCACGGCTCTATCGTGCGGTACACTGCGGATCCTTCCCGTGCTGCACTGCAACAGAAGATATGTGGGAGAGATGTAAGGGAAGGTGCCATGTTGCTGAAAATAATACATGCCCCGACAGAAACCAGCAGAAGGATGTTCTGTGACTTTACTCTTCAGAGTCTTGTTTATTGCTTTCTTTCTTTGAAGTGAATTGCTGTTATGTGGACACTGAGTATTTCTGATTGAGTTATCCTCATAATATTTATTACTTTGCATTTGTTCTGTAAAAATAAGAAATGTGTACAGATATATGGATACATAAATACAGTACCAGTCAAATTTGAACACAACTTTTACTTGTTATTTTTACTATTTTCCACATTTTAGAATAATAGTAAATACAATCAAAACTCCTGCAATAACAGGAAATATGCAGTCTAAAAAATGAATTTCAAGCATTCAAATGCAAGCATTTAAAGCAACTAAAGAAATCAAAATGTTTTTAAATGCATGTTTCTCATTTTCTTAATTAGGTGTGTCCAAAACTGACTGGTACTGTAAATACGACACATTTTTAGCTTTTGAGTGAAATTCTTACTGCTTTCTTTTTTTTGAAGACTTTAAAGAGAAAATGTGGGTCTTGCTGTGGTAACATGTTTACTTGCAGCAGTTCAATTTCTGATTGCTGTGTCAATCATTCCTGTATCCACTAGACCAAAGAAAGGGCAAGGACCCAGGGCTGACTGTCACTTGATGATGACTATAGCTGGCTCATAAACCCCCATTTTCATTAGATAGCACAGTTATGTTTGAATGACTTATTGTGACATGCTTGTGGCATTTTGACAATCTTTGAAAAGAAACTGAAATGTCTTAGCAAAATGTACTAGAGTTATGAGACTTGTATTAAATGATTTGAGAAATTGAACTGTGTGTGTGTGTATGTGTGTGTGTGTGTGTGTGTGTGTGTGTGTGTGTGCAACCATGGACATGAACACATGTGTGTTGGTGTCTCGGCTATGTGCGCTCATACACTCCTTTCTTTTTTGCTGAAGGGTTCATCTTTGCACGCAGCTCAGAGCAGGGAGCTCCATTCCACCAGATCAATAAACAGCTTAACCAAGTATTTAACAACTCACTCTAGGGAACTAGGAATACTGAGAGCAGCCAGAAAAATACATCTTATCAAATATGAGATTTGCCATAGATTGCAGCTGCTGTAAGGGAATACTCTGCCACAGGAAGGGAACTCCAGATTAATGTGTGAGCTCATTTATATCCCTGTTAAGGCTAGATAATGTACGGAAAAGAGTCTGAGCACAGAGAAATCCTACAGAACAACAGAAATGGATTTTTCCCTGAGCAATTAAATGGATACAATTTACTGACTTTGAGGCTGCAGAGAAATTCATCTGTCTTTTTTTTCTTTTACTGAGGTTTGTGATGTTGAACACTATCTCTGCTAGATGGTGTTTGTTGATAGCTGTGTACACCTGTCTGTCTGAAAGTTTGGAGGATTCAAATTCAAATTCTTACATTTCAGTGATTCTACGCACAGCTGTCGTGGAATTCTCAGCACTGCTGTAAATATGTAGAATCTGGTGATTGTACCACGTGCAAAGCTAGCCCACAGTGCCTGTAGTTCACAAAGCGTTACCATTTCAGGAACAGCTAAAAGACTACAACTACAGCACACTGATGAAGCAACCTATGGCCGACACCTTTGGCCATGCTGATGCAAAACATTTTTTTCTTTTTTCATTTTCCCTGTAATTACTTGAGAACTCCTGGAATAGTGTAAAGCACTGTGCCATCCGTGGGATGACAATGGCCACAACAGTGCATGCTGGTAAATAAAGACACAGAGGCAATGACACTGAAAAGGAAAAATAAACAACAAATAACTTCAAATATCAGTACATATAAAGTAATGGTAAATCAGTGTTAAAAATTGGATATGTCTATAAAAAGACACCACAATTTCATTTTTGTCTCACTTGATGCTTTCGTACCTCTCTTTTTGTCATTATCGGGATGTAATGTTAATGTTTTTTTTTTTTGGGCATTCCTAGTTAACGTGTTTTGATGTCTTACCAAAGTAATCTGCATCTCATGGGATGAGAAACGTGTAAATGGTTTGAATATTTTACACCATGATGTGGATTTTGTTCATCTACAGGCAGGATGGTTGTGTTACCAAAATTCCTGATTTTGTAATTCATGTCTATGCCAAACCATCTCACAGAATATAATGGCTGTTTTCTCTATTAAGCATAAAAAATATGGTGGTAGAAATACATACAAGCCTATTTCACTCCATTCGGTGAAGGTATGACTTTACAAAGTAAAGCTGTCAGCTGTCTTTATGCATCGTTGATAGTGGGAAACACTCGTCACGTTATTTTCTCCATCAGCCTGTCAGTCTCCTCAGGTGTGGAGAAATATTAATCTTGGCAGTCACTTACACACCCTGCTGGGGGTTCAAGTCTCAGCTCCTGTCATTAAAAACATTTTTAAAATTCTGCAGGCGCTGGATGCTGTTTTAATAAAATCCACGTTTTCACTGCTGGCTGCTCTGGTCAGTGGGGAATGAAGGATCAGGGACCGATCCTCAGCTTCAAATTAAGTGCCTTTTCCACCAGCACTGGCAAATATGCTGAAGAAGCCAGAGAAAAAAACTCTATATTTAAAATAAATAAACAAGATTGAATAATTGGGGTGTTGATTATAATCTGTCTGCATATAGTGGTGAAGTAATCAGCATAGCCTAGAAACAAATTCTACTTCATGCACAGACAAAATGTGTTCCTTTCTTTGTCTTAATGTCTGGATTTTAATTAACATGAGAAGATGTATCACTTGTTAATGATGCTCTTCTTTAATGAGGAGTATGAGACACATATGGCCCTTTTTGATTAGTATATAAAGCCCCCCCCCAGGTGGATGGGTAATGGGTGGGTGTTTGAGGTGTTTGGATGCGCTCTACAGGGAGTATACTATTCTAAATTCTTCAGATCTACCCCTCACAGCTGGGCTGAACCTCTGTTCTCTATAAGTCTGTAGTTCAAGTTTCAAGTTTCAAGTTTATTGTCATATACTTGAAAACAATGCAACATCATTACCAGTAATGAAATTCTTAGCCTCAGAGCCAACTGAACTTTACATAATAAATAAAATGAAATAAGTAAAATATATAAAATAAGTAAAATAAAATAAGATAGTAACACAATAAATAAAATAAGTAAGACAGTACTGTCAGTACTCTGCCCCCTTAGCTGTTGTTTTGGTGCTATGCCATGTGTATGGTGTGTGTGCAAGTGCTAGAGTCAGCAGTTCAGAGGCCTGATGGCTTGTGGGTAAAAACTGTCTCTAAACCTGCTGGTTCAGGTCCGGATGCTCCTGTACCGCCTGCCAGATGGCAGGAGCGTGAAAAGTCTGTGGCTGGGATGGCTGGGGTCAGACAGGATCCGCTGTGCCTTCATCCTGCAGTGCTGGCTGTAGAGGTCCTGGATGGCTGGCAGCTCAGTCCTGGTGACGCGTTGTGCTGATCTGAATACCCTCTGCAGAGCTTTGCGGTCAAGGGC
Organism: Megalops cyprinoides; assembly: GCF_013368585.1. Taxonomy (NCBI): domain Eukaryota; kingdom Metazoa; phylum Chordata; class Actinopteri; order Elopiformes; family Megalopidae; genus Megalops; species Megalops cyprinoides. The sequence goes on along the minus strand of NC_050584.1, from coordinate 27,021,750 downwards.
GGTGCAGCTGCCGTATCAGGCCGTGATGCTGCCAGTCAGGATACTCTCGATGGTACAACTGTAGAAGTTGGTGAGTATCCTGGAGTCCATACCGAACCTCCTCAGCTGCCGGAGGGAGAAGAGCCGCTGCCTCACTGCCTTCACGACCACACGACCTGTGTGGTGTGACCAGCTCAAACCCTCGCTGATGTCTCCCCTCTGCTGTTCCCTCGATGTGGATGGGGGCGTGCCCCCCCTCCCTGCAGCCTCCTGTAGTCCACGATCAGTTCCTTGGTCTTGCTGGCATTGAGCTGACGTTGTTGCCTTTCTGAGCTTCTACCAGTCTTTCCTGTACTCGCCTGGGTCACCGAAGTGGAAGGCTGCTGTCCGCCCTCTGAGCGCCGAGCGGACCTCTCCGTTAACCCACAGCTTCTGGTTAGGTTAAGTCCGTACAGTCACCCGTGGTACTACATTTGCTTATGTATCCCGTTACATACTCAGTGTAATCGTTGATGTTGTTGTTAGCAGCGATCCGGAAAATGTCCCAGTCTGTAGTGTGGAAACAGTGACACAGGGCGGCATCTGATTGGTCCATCCAGCACTATACTGTACATGTCACAGGCTGCTGGCGCGTCAGTCTCTGCCTATAGGCTGGCAGCAGCAGGACCGAGGTGTGATCTGATTTGCCGAAGGCTGGGCGGGGGGGGCTTTGTAGGCTTGTCTGTACGGAGTGTAAACATGGTCCAGGATGTTTTCACCTCGCGGTCAAAATTGTACATGTTGGTGGTATTTCGGCAGAACTTTCTTCAGGTTGGCTTTGTTAAAGTCACCAGCCACGATGAAAGCAGCCTCCGGGTGTAGAGTTTCTTGCCACTTGAAAACTCCGTACAGTTTGTCCAGTGCCCAGGGCCTGCATTACACTACGTGACATTACTGTCATTTAGAAGACCTTCTTATCCAGAGCGACTTACATAGGTTACAATTTTTACATGTTATCCATTCATACAGCTGGACATTTACTGAGACAATTGTGGGCTAAGTATCTTTCCCAAGGGTGCAGCAGCTGTGCCCCAACGGGGAATCGAGCCAGCAACCTTTTGTTTATGAAACCTGCTCCTTGCCACTATGCTTCACTGCCCCCCTACACCTGTATTAGAATTTACCTGCTGTTTCTTAATGGCACCTGCTATGCACATAACCCATCTGGTAAACAAAACAAAGTGACAAACTCTCACACAGGACACGTAGGGAGTTTGGAATGTGCCTACCTGCAATTAAGCGCAGGGTAATAATTTTATACATGTTCACGGGGATTGTTAGTAATAATGAAAAGAAATTTCAAATGAAAAACAAAAAACAGAAAGAACCTTATTAATAACACAGAGCTGGCAGCTGTCTCAAGGGTGAGTGTCCCTCTGGTAAGGATAAGTTGCTTGTCACACAAATTGTGTGTCATCGTATTTGAGTGCCGTCAAATGTGTCTCGAGCTTGATTGGCAATTACCGACTAATAACAACTGAAGGAGGACGGGAGGCTGCCTCGGATGACTGGAGTTGTGGGTGATTGGGAATCAGCAATTACTTCATGGTTAGACCCAACAAATTCTGCAGATATCTCATATATGGTGCAGAGCCCCTGTCCTAGGCAGTGATTCTACACAGATAATATAAAGTAATAGAGATCCCCTACCAGCAAAAGCTTACCCCATATCACCATACTGTATAACACCATACCAAAGGGCACAGAAGACTAAAAATGTACTAATGCAATGGTTCGTGAGTGCCTAGATTGGATATCATCCTCCTAGCATCTATACTGGAGCAATCATGTTAAACCATGGGTCATTGATTTCAGCCAATTACAATGCTGCGCCATGGAGAGCAATGCTTTGATTGGTTCATATGGGTTAGCACATGCTATCTCTACCCATTATCTATGCTAATGAAGCCTCACTTTCCAGTTGTACCCTTGAAAGTGATATTCTAGGAGGCATTTCCAGTTGTACCCTTGAAAGTGATATTCTAGGAGGCATTTTAACTCAAAATAAGTTTGTATATATATACAGGTCCTTCTCAAAAAATTAGCATATAGTGATAAAGTTCACTATTTTCCATAATGTAATGATAAAAATTAAACTTTCATATATTTTAGATTCATTGCACACCAACTGAAATATTTCAGGTGTTTTATTGTTTTAATACTGATGATTTTGGCATACAGCTCATGAAAACCCAAAATTCCTATCTCAGAAAATTAGCATATCATGAAAAGGTACTCTAAACACGCTATTAACCTAATCATCTCAATCAACGAATTAACTCTAAACACCTGCAAAAGATTCCTGAGGCTTTTAAAGACTCCCAGCCTGATTCATTACTCAAAACCGCAATCATGGGTAAGACTGCCGACCTGACTGCTGTCCAGAAGGCCATCATTGACACACTCAAGCAAGAGGGTAAGACACAGAAAGAAATCTCTGATCGAATAGGCTGTTCCCAGAGTGCTGTATCAAGGCACCTCAGTGGGACGTCTGTGGGAAGGAAAAAGTGTGGCAGAAAACGCTGCACAACCAGAAGAGGTGACCGGACCCTGAGGAAGATTGTGGAGAAGGGCCGATTCCAGACCTTGGGGGAGCTGTGGAAGCAGTGGACTGAGTCTGGAGTAGAAACATCCAGAGCCACCGTGCACAGGCGTGTGCAGGAAATGGGCTACAGGTGCCGCATTCCCCAGGTCAAGCCACTTTTGAACCAGAAACAGCGGCAGAAGCGCCTGACCTGGGCTACAGAGAAGCAGCACTGGACTGTTGCTCAGTGGTCCAAAGTACTTTTTTCGGATGAAAGCAAATTTTGCATGTCATTCGGAAATCAAGGTGCCAGAGTCTGGAGGAAGACTGGTGAGAAGGAAATGCCAAAATGCCTGAAGTCCAGTGTCAAGTACCCACAGTCAGTGATGCTCTGGGGTGCCATGTCAGCTGCTGGTGTTGGTCCACTGTGTTTTATCAAGGGCAGGGTCAATGCAGCTAGTTATCAGGAGATTTTGGAGCACTTCATGCTTCCATCTGCTGAAAAGCTTTATGGAGATGAAGATTTCATTTTTCAGCATGGCCTGGCACCTGCTCACAGTGCCAAAACCACTGGTAAATGGTTTACTGACCATGGTATTACTGTGCTCAACTGGCCTGCCAACTCTCCTGACCTGAACCCCATCGAGAATCTGTGGAATATTGTGAAGAGGAAGTTGAGAGACACCAGACCCAACACTGTGGATGAGCTTAAGGCCGCTATCGAAGCATCCTGGGCCTCCATAACACCTCAGCAGTGCCACCGGCTGATTGCCTCCATGCCACGCCGCATTGAAGCAGTCATTTCTGCAAAAGGATTCCCGACCAAGTATTGAGTGCATAACTGAACATAATTATTTGAAGGTTGACTTTTTTTGTATAAAAAACACTTTTTTTTTATTGGTCGGATGACATATGCTAATTTTTTGAGATAGGGATTTTTGGTTTTTCTTTACTTTTTTGCCAAAATCATCAATATTAAAACAATAAAAGGCTTGAACTACTTCAGTTGTGTGTAATGAATCTAAAATATATGAAAGTCTAATGTTTATCATTACATAACAGAAAATAGTGAACTTTATCACAATATGCTAATTTTTTGAGAAGGACCTGTATATGTGTGTGTGTGTGTGTGTGTGTGTGTGTGGAGGTGTGTAGGGGTGTGTGTGTCTTTGTATCTCTTCATATGTATAAGTGGTATGTGTGCAAGATTCTTCTTCTCTGGAAAAAAAAGTCAGTTTTTTTTTGTTGCCATTGTTTCTATCCAAGCGCTAAAGCAGTGAATCGTTACTTCTGACAAGTTTTAAGGCAATATCAATGTCACTTCTTAAGGGTTACCCTTGTTTTAACACATCAGAGGAGCTATGAGTGCATTCTATTTCTTTAATACAATAGAGCAAAATTTCCATCTAGCACCAAGTAAGAGAGGAGTGAGTAGAATTTCAGCGCCCTTGCGATTTAATAAAGGTCTCAACACCCAGCCTTTTATTTTTCCCCCACTCTTCCTTCTTTTCACCAGATTAACTTACTTGAATGTGTCCTTTTTAAAAGCTGTTTAAGATGAATAACATTAAAAAGGGCAGTTCATGGATATTGAAAAGTATGAATATTAAGCACCTTCACATGTCTCTATTAATAAAACAGCTCTGTGCTCCTTATTGTGTGAGGAAAAGATAAGAAAATGAGAGAATCAAGGGATTCTTTAAGCCACCTTAAATGGGGTTGCAAACATTAAGCTGGGCAAATTGAAAAGCTATCAGTGGTATGGAACAAGCATATAAATGATTAGCTTTGAAACTTCCTTTGAAATAATTATTACAAAAATTTACAAAAAAATGCTTCTTTTTTGATCTCTATGCAAACGACCAATCTTGCAAATAAAAGAAAGACAGGAGTGCTGTCTGGAGGATTTGTAAATATTGAGTCATGACTGGAGTTTTGTTTTGCTGCATGTGTGAGGTGTGTGTGTGTGTGTGTGTTTGTGTGTGTGTGTCTGACAGGGCACAGGCAAGGACTCAGGCGCGGACCACAAGAACTCCAGAGTCCAGGCGTTTATTAACGAAATCGCAGAACACGCAGGCAGTCCAAAACAGGCAGGGTCAAAATACCAGGAAGGCAGTCCAAACACAGACAGGAATCAAAGCCGGGGACAGGCAGGGTCAAACCAGGTAGTCAGCAAGATCAGGCAGGACAGCAGGCAGGAGCAAGGTCAAAGAGCAGGCAGGGTCGATTCGGGGAATAGCGATCAGGCAGAAAACACGGCGGGAACGAGACAGGTAAAGGCACACTGCAACGAACTGGCAACAAGACAGAGACAAGCAGGGTAGATATAGGGCTGGGCTGATGAGGAGATGGGAAGCAGGTGTGTAAGCAGGCAGGAGGGGATGATCGGGTGGGCGGAGACAGGGCGGAGAATGGGGCAGGGCTAGAACACAAGGAAAACAAAAGCACATGGACAGGGAAAAACAAAACACAATAGCTAGGGGGCGGGAGCACTGACAGTGTGTGTGTTCAGAATAAAGCTACCTTATTTCACATTAATGACAACAACCATTTTCTCACCTCCTGCTGGTAGTAATGGGAACCTGAGAATTCAACAACATTATGGTTAGGGCTGCTGTGTGATGTCAGCTGCTGACTTGCATGTACTGGTCATGTGAGTTCATGAAACACTGTGATTGGTTTAAAACGAGTCACACCTATAATGATACCTTCATAGCTACACCCATTTCAGGGTTCAAAAAGCCTCACTCTCATGTCACGAATGGAAAGGCATCAAATAAATAAATGCACACACACACACACACACACACACACACACACACACACACGTTTGAGGTAATTGCTCGGATGTTAGAACAGCAGAGTAAGTGTGTTTCGGTTGTGCTTGTTGGCTGAATATAGGATTAGACTTTCCAGTGGTCACTTCCTATGGGCCGGTAGTTACATGACCTATACGTTCTGAGGATCTGGATTAAAGCTTCCCCTGTTTGACAGAGGTCAGCAAGCCTAATGTATTAAGGATTCCTTTGAAATTTGCGATGAAATAGTTTCCTCTTGAACCGTGTGTGTGTGGGAGCGTGACTGTGTGTGTACTGCATAAACTCTGAGGTCAATTAGTGTTATCAGTGGTAGACGGTGATTACTTGTGAAGTTAAATACTTTTATTTTCTCATTTTAGTCCAGAGTGATGGAAATTGAGCTCACCCTCCATAATCACAAAGTCAATTTCATGTTTAATTATATTTGCACTTTCATTTTCGTTACAACATTTTTCTTGATACGTTTTTTATAAAGTAATTTACTTTTTGTAACCGGACAGGTTACCTGAGGTATCCTTCTCCTACTCCACACTTAAACATAATCCTAACCGCAACCCCCACTCTTAAAACTCTGTGAACAACCCCAATATTATATGCAATTACACAGACTACATTAACGATTGAATAGTAATCACACAATACTTGCATTTACTTGGTCCCTTTTAACCACAGTGTAATTACATACTGAAAATGCTCAAGTGTCACTTAATTTTCTTGTTTGCAATGTGAATTAGGAAATACCAGAGGGACTGCTTATTGTTTGGGCCTACAGTTTGATGTTAATTAATTAATTAATTAATTTATTTATTTTAAGAATATGAAGCCTACACACAGGCATTTATGTCATGCTTTTTCAAAAATTCTCAGAAGAAAAATTAAATTTCAGTTCCAACAGCAAGGTGTTATTTTGTGGTCTTGAATATTCACCATCTGTCAGTCTACCCACCACACTGAGGGCTGTACTCCTGACAAGAAGAACTCTGGGTTCCTACACCACAGCCTAGTAATTTCGTTATCACATTGCTAAAATGCCAAATCTCCGAGGTAGGCTGGCATGTGCCACTTTCTAACCTTATCACCCTGCTTGATAGGTGTGAAGATTGCTACTGTAAATTTCCTGCAATGCATTTCAACCAGCAGTCCTTCATTCATGTGAAAGGAATTTCCTGAATATTCATAGAATGGCTTCATTTGCTTATTCAGACTGGGCTGAACCATAGTGCAGTATCAGCACATGGAGCCTTGCGGGTGTTCAAAATATATTACCTCTACACCAGTTTTGAGAGCAAACCAGTTCAGACACAAACTCAAGGTAAAGATTCATAGCAGATCGATCAACCTCAGGCCTGAATTTGCTCTTTGAAACATGTCTTGAAATTTGTCTTTCAGAATGATTTACAAAACATACCTGGTATGGCACATATAATGCATATGATAGTAACTGCTAGAACTGCAAGGAATGCATATGTGATCAAGCATCAGCCTGAATGAACATTTCATATGTAGGCATTTCAGTACAAAATTAGGCATTGCTGTCAATGAGGGTACAAAGGCACAGATCTTTGGCTTGGCTTGAGGAAGGGGTTGAACCTTGTCTTGGGCTGAGATTGTGGACCCCCATTGGACATCATACATAGGAGTAGAAATGCAGAGGAGATGGAGTGGAGGAGGGATACCAAAATGGAAGTAAGTGAGTGGATTTTTTTATACCTATTGGATCAACCCATGTCAACATCTGCACAGTTACTCACACTGTGTATAATGCTACATAGGACTACTGTCATAGGGAAAACCCTCAAAACCTTACCAGGACATTATCAAAATGGAAACAAAACTTAGAATCAGTCAAAAATAATCCCTGAAAAATAACTGATAATTTGGAAAAAATGGAAAGTTCAGTGGGACACACCAAACGGATAGCCCTATTGTATGTATATTTATCTTTTAGTCTTCCAAATACTTAAACACATCATGCACATTTTTTACTAGATGTGATTATTCAGCATATGACTTTATCAGGAGATACACATGAAGGATTGATACACTTGAATAAAATTACAGATCACAATCATTTCACAATGTTATCGCCAGTCTCCAAAGACCAGTCCACCAGAAATGCATAAATCAAATGCAATTAATAAATGATTAACAAAGTACTATAATGGCATAATAACAACTTGACTTTAATACCCAGAGGAACTCCTACAATAAGCAGTAAATTATTGGGAGGTCGACGGTCATGAATACTCAACTGACACAGGCAAGAGAATTCACTATAATATCCAGGCCACCCAAATTAAGACAAATTATACTGTATGGACCGAAAGCTTCCTCTGCCATTTCAATTTCAAGCCCTTTCAAAAGAACCAGTCTGTGAACAATAGGCCAAGACTTCCTACACATTCTAACACAGCTTTAACATTTTACCAGTGGGCTAATTAGAATATCTGAAAAAAATAAAATCATCAGTTCACTTCGAGAAAATATCCAGTTAAAACATAATTGTTTTACACAAAAACAGCCTTCACTGAAAAAAAAAAAAAAAATTCTATGCCACAAGGACAGTGTAGTTATAAACACCTACAAATCTGTGAATAAAATCGACAGGACTTGTGATCAATGTCTCAAGTTATCAAAATGATATGACAAGACATTTGAAAGTACGCAATCACAAGTTATTAAATTATATACTGTGGTTATCCACTCTCCCTCCACCATCACCAATGCAACACAGTGGCAAGGCGCCAGGCTCTTAACTGAAAGGTTGCTGGTTCAGTTCTTTTCTCGAGCACTGCTGCTGTACCCTTGGGCAATGTACTTTACCCAGAATTTCCTCAGTAAATATCCAGCTGCATAAATTGATAGCATGTAAAAACTGTGATGCATGTTAAGTTGCTCTGGATAAGAGCACCTACTGAAATGACAATAATACTGTATAATGTAATGTATTAATATAACTCTGTTTTCGAAGAATGCACTTATTACAGTAGCAGTGATTTAAAGATCCACAATGTGGGGGTAACTTTGAGGGAAAACTACACAGATCTCTCTCTCTCCCAAGCAGGAGAGCTTGCCATTGGCTGTATGGCCAAAGAAAAGGAAAGGAAGGAAAAAAAGTACAATTTATAATATTCCTGGAAACTATCCCCCACCAACTGCAAAATGCAATCGCTCACGGAAGTCCTTGCTTAGCATATTTCAAGTCAAAACCGTTTAGCGGTGAGCGGTGACTTTCTGATTCCCCCATTGATCACAGGGGAGCGGAGCCGTGATTTTTCGCAAGCAGCCCATGTTGGAAGCCGGTGATGGGCGGAAAATGATACAAATGAGGGGAAACTGATTTGGGAGGAGGTGCTACGCCTTTGGTGTGGAGTGCTTGACGGCTTCTCTTGTCTTTCTCTCCCCCTCTCTCTCCCCACCCCACCCATCTCCCCTTCCCTCTCTTCTGGATTAGACAGAGCTGACGCCTCGGAAAAATTGCCTATGATGAACGCATCCTTGTGCTGACGAAGCTTGGGGACGTCCATGCCATAAATCACGGCTCCGGAGAGCGGGCCGCGGAGGAAACCACACAATGATAAATATTGAGAGGTGTAATAAGCTATAGTTTTGTCAAGATGTGACGTCGCCCGCTTCTTCCCTGTATAAAATATTGCCCTGCAATCTAAGCAAGGGGAGAGGGGAGGGAGGAGGCGTGAGGGGAGATGATGTGTGTGTGTGTGTGTGTGTGTGAGCGTGTATGTGCGTGTGTGTGACTGTGAGGCTGGGTGGGGCACACATAATTTAATGGCAGGCAGTGGCATTCTAGGGAAATAACTGAAATGAGCAGTGAACTCTCATGCGACGAGTGGGTTTGAATCCTTCTTCGGTCCACCAGAAATGAGTAATGGCCGACCAAGAGAAAACATACAAGGAGAGGGAACATTTTAGTTTTTTTCCCTCTGCCTTTTACATTTCCTTGAGTTTCCATCTACATAATTAAACATGTTCATACCTCATCTGACTGAGACCTGCGCTAACAGGACCCTTAAATATTATTATGCAAGGAGACAGGGAAAGGCAAAATGGAAATATGTCATGCACAACAGATTCCAAAGAAGAAGAAAAAATATGCTGGGCCTTTTACACATTCATTAACAGCAGCCAAAGAGAGCTGACTACCGCATTATAAAAACCAGAGCTTGCAATTTCCCTCATCACATGATTATTCATGAAAATGCATGGGAATATTATGCAATGCTTAAGACTTTAGAAAATGTCAGAAATGAAAAAGAAAAAAATCCAATTACATCATTTTTTCTTGGAGCAAACCTGGAGCAAACCACTGATGGAAGGCTTGTGTTCAAAGATCACTTCTTTGCTGCAATATTCACCCAAAGGACTGGTATTTAAAAGCAATACACATGCTAAGATTGCAGATTCATTTTATATTTGCTCTATATATTGTGCAATGTTGCATTCCATTACATTATTAGTATTTAGCAGATGCTCTTATCCAGAGCGAATTACGTAGGTTACTTTTGTTAAAATTGAAATGCACCTATTGTATATATTGTATGTATCTTACTAGGGGTTTAATAATATGGTTATTAAATTCTGCAAGGGGACAGCTTTGTGGGTCTGAATATGGAAAGCTCAATCTGCAATGAGCATCCTCCTAAACCTTGGGTGGGGGGGTATAGTGGTAGGGGGTATATCATGGAGTGGTTGCTCAGATAAAAACTGTTCTCTGAAAGAGATTATTCCTTTCTTTAGCTCTAAAAAACAAAGCAAAACTTGAATGGTGTCCTCAGCCATGTGATATACACCCCGAGGCAGTCTGCAGCATTCCTGATTCAGAGCCAAATTAAATATCATAATATGGCCTTTTCCACTCCCTGGAAGCCTTCAGTATACTCTTATTGAAATAGTCTTGTGTGATAGCTGCATTACGGCCAAATTGCTTTGCCTGGTCAGATTACACTCACTTACAGTACATTAGTTACATTTGTCAGGGCTTGTATATGTAATTTACCGGATTTAAATAGCAGCACATTTGTGACTGTCGAACTAGTGGATGCTAAAAGGTCAGTTGGGTTTTAACGGTGTGTGTCTTCTTCCATGGGATGGGACAGATCACTACTTCTGCTAATGGGAGAGGGAGACTTAACAATCCCTAGCTCTGTGTATTGATATAAACCAATCATTGTGTTTTGCTGTGGAAAGGAAAGTCTCCTGATTTAAGCTCAGGAGTCAGTGGCTGATAACACATGCTAGCTCTGCCTCTTTAAATGTATATGTGGGAACAGAACAAGTCTCAAAACAGGAGAATTATAGATATCAGTAGAGCCTCCACACTCTGTTGCCCCCATGTACTTAATTAAACCAACAGACAATGTTGAGAACCAAAGGATCTTAGTTAGATCTAACTGACAGGGGTACGAATTGACAGACAAGCAAAGGAATCAGAATGATGAGTTGAACCGTGACAGAAGCCATAAAGCGGGCCATTATTTGTAATTCTCCCAATTTATTTATTGAACACTGAGGTGCACCGCCACTGCATGGAGGGCTCATTGGAGGGCTCTAACACCCACTTAGAAACCAGTGGAGGCTAGTCACCATCACCATTACCGTGGAGGTAGCGAGGGCTCCTTGGCTAACAAAGAACTGTCACAACTCACACATCACTAATGACTGTTTTTCAAAGCACCAACTGGGGGATGGGCACCGCTTCACTAATGTCACCAGAGCAACTTGCAGGTGCCTGATCAGTCAGAGTGTCCAGGAGCAGCAGGATGAGCAATCCCTGCTGACAAAATGTCATATCTAAAAAAAAAATGTAATGAATACTATGTAGACGTCGGGGTTTGAGGAGACAGCTGCGGGTGTACTGAGGTCCATCTGGGGGTGCACCCCCATGGCGCCAGCCCTGGCAGGAGTGCTCTAGTTAAAACTTTTGCTTCATGCCTTTTTTTATTATTTTCTTTTGTATGACATCTCGGCAACACCAGCTTCAAAACAACCTCTTAATATGTTGAAAACAAACAATGTTTTATACGTTCAGTGTTTCTGTAGTTTGTCAACATTTACGTCTGCAAACGTACCACTGTGAATGGTCTGCAGACATGTGGATTGCATGCATTCACTCTGCACATGGTTCAGAACCTCTCCAAATGACACCATTTTGACCAACAAAAGAACAAATCAAAGAAAATGTCATGCACACATTCTGAAATACCTCGCGCAATTTTGTGCCGGAACAAACAGCGGCTCCAACTTTAGAGCGCCCTGACAAAACACATTATCAGCCTTTGGATAATTGGAACCGCGGGGAAAAGCGCTTCACCAGAAAGTTCACAATATTTATAACTCAATAAACGTTTTCTTTTTTCCTCGCCGCGTCCTTCACGCCAAGGCTTTTGAGATAACCGCATGGTTCAACAGCAAACTATAAAACACCTCCCTTTAACGCTGAGAGAGCAGCGAGCGGAGGGGGAAAAGGAGATTGCAGAAGCCCTTGGAAATGACAGTCCGTGCGCCCATGAATTACTTCAAATGACAGCAGGGCAGTGCTGAGATTAACATACGAATCAAACGCTGGATAAAAGCCGGTAGAAGATCCCGTGTCTCGCCGATCGTGCGTTGTCAAAAAAATACCAGTTTGAAAAGCAGCTGGTATTTACCGTAGCAAAACCTGTGCGGCAGCGTAGCATAGTGGTAAGGAGTAAGGCTCGAAACCAAAAGGTTGCTGTTTCGCTTTCCCACTGGGGCACTACCGTTGTACCCTTGGGCAAGGTACTTAACCCAGAATTGCCTCAGTAAATATAATACAGCCCCAGCTGTATAAATGGGTAACACGTAGAACTTAGCCTATGTAAGTTACTTTGGATAAAAGCATCTGGTAAATACCAGTAATAGATTGAAAAGTAAAAAGCTGGATGACGCCAAGCTGGTTTCTGTTGTCCACACGATACCTGCTACCAGGTCACATGGAATACACAAACGTTGATGGCATCTTTTTAGTTTTATAAGAGAGTAAAAATGTATTAACACTAAAATCCATTTTTATGCATTTTTTATTGAACTGGGAATACTATTAATGATGGAGAGACACACATGCATAGAGTCACAGACAGATCAGAGCCTTCAAAATTCATCCTCAGTTCAATGATATTCTGGCATCGTTCTGGTAGAATGTACTAGTCGCGACTCTGTTCTGGTTATATGCATTACATAAAGAGCCTTCAAGCCTGATATTTTACAATTTAATGAAGACCCATTTTCTTTTTTATATTCACATTTCAGCATATTTAAGACTGTTTCCGAAAAAGTTCCACAAAGTACAAGAAAAAAATCCATCAAAATGTTTTACTCCTTAAAAATCCAAGTGTATAAATGAAACTGACATTTAATTAAGTAAATCTATTACTCAGAAAAAAAAAAAAAAACGTTGCCTCTCACTGAAGCAGGAGGAAAGTGACTGCAGCTTCCTCCAGCTGTGTCTGTACATTGGCAGTGCTCCACAACCTGAAACCACAGTGACCTTGGAAAGTAAACTCTTTTTCCCCCAAGAGCTTTTTTAAAATGTGTTTTTTGTAACCTGGACATCTAATTTAGCACTGCGCTGGAGATTTTGCACTGATGGACAAGTAGGTACGGAGGTGCTAAGGGCCAAGTTGAACCTCCCAGACAATATGTAATTAAACTTAATCAGAGTGAGATGAGAGCTTCCTGCACTCATAATTGACAGCTTCATTAGAAAGTGCAGAAACCATTAAGAGTCATAATGCTCAGAATAAAAAAAGGTTTTCCCTGTGTCTGTTTTTTTTTTCTTCTTCATATTGTGCTCTGAACCATCCTTTAGGGAGAAATGAAAGGTAAGGTGCAAATTAGCTATGGAATTTGCTGTGAGTTTTGTGCACATGTGCGTGTGTGTGCACATCAGTTTTTTAAAATAATTGTGTGTCATGAAAAATAAAACAAGCAAATACAAATCTTCGTTATTGATGACAATTGTAAAGGTAGTGTACTGTACTCTTCCAAACATAATTTTTCTTTTATGTAAGTACTTTGTCTAAATAGAGATGTTCAGTGAGCATCTAGACATACTCAATTTACTCATTTAAATAGCACTTGTGATGACACACTGTGGGGTATCTGAGCATCGTATGGACTAACATAAGGGTGTGACTGGTTAACACACCCTGCCCCATATGTGTTACCGTACACACACTTACTGTATACCTAACATGAGCTTGTGTAGTTTAAGTAGCTTAAGTAGTGAGGCTTCTTTGGGCCGCATAAGGAGTGGTGCTGCTGTTCATGTGCTGTCATTGGCTGACCTGAACAAATCAAGAACTGTAGCTCTCCACAGCGAAACACGGTGATTGGTCAGTGAGTGAATAGTAAGTCACTCATAGCTCCATCCACTTTGAAGTCTCAATCTCTCATCTCATTTGGACGTATTTGGACGCCTAACCATTACATTGTAATGACATTGTATTCAAATACATATACCTTAATATGGAGTTGGTCCCCCTTTTGCAGCTATAACAGCTTCCACTCTTCTTGAAAGGCTTTCCACAAGATTTTGGAGTGTTTCTGTCGGAATTTGTGCCCATTCATTCTGTAGAGCATTTATGAGGTCAGGCACTGATGTTGGATGAGAAGGCCAAAGGTGCTCGATGGGGTTGAGGTCAGGGCTCTGTGCGGGCCAGTCAAGTTCTTCCACACCGAACTCATCAAACCATGTCTTTATAGTCCTTGCTTTGTGCACTGGGGCACAGTCATGTGCAGTCATAGCATTGTCCAAAATGTCTTGGTATGCTGAAGCATTATGATAGCCCTTCACTGGAGATAAGGGGCTTAGCCCAAACCCTGAAAAACAGGTGTGGCCAAATATTATATATATATATATATATATATATATATATATATATATATATATATATGTATATATGTGTGTGTGTGTGTTCACATTTACTTTTGGAGCTGGTCAGAAGGTATGGAAATTACAGCAGATTTGCCCTGATAAAGACACGCTTGTTACAGCCAACAGCTGTGGAAACGCAGGACCCTCTACCGTGCAGGTTAGATGAGTGCATCAGCATCTGCTCAGCCATACGAGCCGGTGATCAGCCCGTAACCACGGCTATGCATCTTCATTAAATTCACCACTTTATCGCATGGCAACCTGTCAGCCTCCTCCCCCTGCCAGGGCTGCAAATTGAGCGGAACATTTAATAAAAGGAGAGAAAGACCGGCCGTGAGCTTCATCAGGGAAGACTCGGAGATGGACGGGGGGGGAGACATGATTTTTGAGAGAGTGGACAAAGGATGAAAAATGTGTTTTTGCAACAGTCTGCATGTGGTCCGTTTTTGGGTTTCGCGGTTGTCTTTTACTTTATTATACCCATTCTATTCTGTTTTGATTGAACCGTTTTCCTTGAGCAGAAGTCTTGATCTGTGTTTTTCATCTTACATGGAGGTCAAACAGGTCAGATAAAGTACAGCTGGAAAAGAAGTGAGACCCTACCTGTTGTATGAATATTCTATTAAACAGGAAAAGCCCAGGAACAGTAAATGATTGGATACACTCAACATATATTAATCAGCTATGGAATGAATAGAAATTATAAGAAAATATACACAAACCTTATATTTTATGTTCATTTTACACAGAAACTGCATATTAACAAATGTAGCCTTTGTGTTAGTCACATCCCTTAATGAATATGTAAATGGCAGGTATGGGTGTATATTTTAAATGAGTTAGATCTCGTCTCAGATGTCCCACCCACCACTGCCCATCATGTCACTTCCAGTGACACATTCTGGGAGAACTGAGCCAAGCTTTCAACTTTTCCATCTTCCCTGGGGTGACCAGACCACGTTTCCGGTCTTTGTGAGTCTGAGGACGGATCTCATGCCTTTAATCGCGTCAGAGCAAATCAAACTGCCTGCCTTGATCTGCACAGAACGCTGGAACCCCACTGTCTCGTGTTCCCTTCAAATGTATACACTTGCACACGTGCATGCATATGCACACTCACACAACCATGCACACTCGCGCACGCACACACACATGCATACATATACAAACATGCACATACACACAAACATATACACTCACACAAACATGCACACATGCATTTGCATATTCACACTCACAAAGGTATGCACACACAAACACACTCATCATGGTGTTCTCCGATCCCTCCTTCTGATGTTTCACATATTTGGCGGAGTGATTATGAGTGATAAATATGCTATGGCAGTTTGAGTGTAGCAAGAGGGGGGCCAGTGAAGTCTTCTGCTCTGCTCTGACTTCAGGATTTCCACAAAGCACAAAGGAATGCAGCTTAGAAGTAGGAACCCCTGCTGTTCCAGAAACGGCAGCTGAATTTTTATGAAGGTGAGGGTTTTCAGGAAGTCATGGCCTCGTTTGGCTCAAAGGATTCTAATTATACGCAGTTTTAATTTGCTCTTTCCCATGAAATCAAGAATTTTTTTACTCTTTTTAAAAAATACAATTTCCCAATTGTGCCCTGGGAGTCGAGACATTTGCCATTTTCTTTGTGAGAAAAAGCTTTGCAATACAGCCATGGGAAATTGTCTTCACTTGATTTCAATCCAACAGTCACATTTTTGCCAGGAAGCACCATTTCTGGGTTTGTTCTGGACCCAAGAAGCTCTCCTGATACATTTTCTTGTTAGGTTCCAATTAGTGGTAAAAGTGAGCCTGTACAAGCCAAACGAAACATTTCATATTCTATAACAAAATACTATAATTGGGCTACATCAGTGAGGCACTGGTAAGGCATCATATCTTTTCCCCTGTTGGGGTTCGTAAAGGCTCACTGTCCAATCACTAGTTCTGATACTATTAGGCGGAACATAACCCGTCAACCTGTCAGCTTCTCATTACAGAAATGGATTAATCAGATTGATTAGTGTTCTCTTTCTTAATATTCCTTTCGGAAAAAACAAAGTGTGGATTCTTTCAATTCAACCTTCATTTATTAGTGGTGTTTTGCGTTCAGACATTCATATTTTGAGTTTAGTTACATTACATTATTGGCATTTATCAGACACTCTTACCCAGAACGACTTACACTGGTTACAATTTTTACAATGTAATGATTGATAGCAAATGAGAGAATATCTTTCCATTACAACATAAAACCACATAAAACTGGTGCTCAGACTCCATCCAGCTGAAACCTTAAATAAAAAAAAAAACGGCCTCCATTTCTGACCAGCGCTGGATTTGCTGAATGGATCTCAGCCTGCGCTGGTACACATGCCTGTGGAGGAGTGACTCTAAATGTCTGTTGCCTGCTGTCTGTGTCACGGCTTTGCCATTACAATACATTATATTACACTATAGGCATTCAGCAGATGCTCATGTGCAAAGCAGCTTACATAGGTTACAATGTAATCCACTTATACAGCTGGATATTTACTGAAGCAATTCTTGATTAACAGCAGTGATTAACAGCAGTGCCCCACTGGGGAATTGAACCAGTAACTTTTCGGTTATGAGTGCTGCTCCTTACCACTATGTTACACTGCCACCTCACAGTTAAACTTAGAGTTTGGAAATTAATTTAAGAGCCACACAAAAATTCCATCCTTTTACCTGGACATTTTTAACTTCAGTGTTTTATAAGTTGCCAATAATGGATCTCTAGCCTTCATGTTGTCAGGGTGCAAAGACGTTTTTATTGTGAGGGGTCCTCTTAAGATGCTGTTGGCAGGTGGCTGAGTGAAGTCTTAGGTAACCGGTTTCCATCTTTTTTTTTTCAATTGACATTTAAAAGTTTCCTCCATGCTGGATGTCGCTTTGAAGTGTTACCTCTGACCACACTGGTGTGGTCAGAGGTAACAGTTTTACTGACAGTTTTACTGACAGTCAGTTTTACTGACTTACTGAGTTTTACTGACTTTTCACATTTTCAGTCAGCTTTTTTCATGTGAAATATGACATTTATCAGTAAAAACAGGTTCTTGGGATTTGTGTTTTTGAAGTAGGCAGGATGCATTGAAACCATTCACAATGTTCCACGACTGATATCAAGTATAGTTACATTTTAATATCTTCATATTCCACTACAATGTAAAGTAGTGGAATATGAAGATATTAAAATAATGATAATAATTAGTATCATATTTTGAATGAAAATGGATGCAAAACAAAATATTGCATTTTATTTACAGATTCAGGCAGCTTTATTGTTAACATTGGTAATACTTGACAATTAGATTTACTTTTTTTGTATTATTTCTCTTTGACTGTTTTTTTTCTCTCAAAATGATCGTTGTTTGTAGTGAATCATAATGTTAACCACTACATTAGTTCATGCCAATTCATATACCCTTATTGTTAGTACAAAACATTATGCATTGTATTTTAAAGTTTAACAAACCTTAACAAATGTTTATTCTTATTCTTTGTTAATGTATTATAAACCATTACCTGATGTTAACTACTAATTAATGTACCGTTAGTGTAAAGTTTTGAGGATCCATTGAATTCCAACATACCCAGGAGCAAGAAGAATCAATGAGTCAAGCGGAGTTTAATTTGGAAACTTCTGTCTAATTTGTTACACCAGAATGAAACATGGGAGGGCATCTTCAAACCTGTGGATCTCATTACTGCATGACAGGCAATGTATAAACCTAGTCTTTCATTATGTCACACAAACCACACTGGAATTCAAGGTGGTGAGCTTCAGCTCGTTGTATGTTTAGAAGTGTAGAGAACATAGTCGGACAGAGAGAAAGAGAAAGATTATGCTTGCGTTACAGGACAAAAATGTTCTGTAAAAACCCAGTTCCATGAAGTGTTTCATAAATATAAACAGTACAGTGAAAAGCACCATATATGTATTCCAGGGTTTGACAGAGATCAGCAGGGTCAGGAGTTAGGAGAACTTTCCTTGGAACATTTTACTTTATATATTTGTAGAAAATAAATAAATAAATAAATAAAATAAAATACACATAATGACTCATAAACAAACAAACACAAAAGAAACAAAATGATCACAATTTTGAAAATGCACTTTACAATTAGCAGACATCACTTCATTATGTGCAATCACACATGAATGAAGAGGGACACAAAAGAATAATAAAATGCAACAGCAAAATCACTGTGTACTAACACAGGTCTCAGAAGGTTGGTGTAAAGTGGCCAATAGAGTAAAGCCAGACTACACAGATAAATTCAGACCCTGCAGTCTTGTGAAGAGTAAAGTTTTACCAAAAACTAGCAGATTTTGTCAAATATTGTAGTTTTTTTATGCCAAACAACTGACACTGCTTGAACCTTCTTATCAGTCGTTTGAAGCGTTCTTCCACAGGTTAACGATTCACTTCTTTTAAAATGAATCCCAGTGAAATCAAACGTAAAATGTAGAAAAATGAGCAAACACACATGTAAAATAATTCAGTCCTTTTACATTCGTCTGAAGTGTTTGTGTGATATCTGCAATCAAAGGAGCATCAATCACTCGTCTCGCTGTCAGCTCGTAAACTCCATGAGCTTTTGCACCCTGACACCTGCAGCTGGTGGCTTGGCTAACGGAAGTCACGCTAGTCACTCAATTAGACCACAGCTGTTCGCTCCTGTGACAACGGGAATGGCTTAATGGCTGCTTTCTGTTCTAAAACCGCCCACACCAAACGCTACCTTGCAAATTTAACAAGGTGGACAGCAACCGATTTCCATAAACCTTTCAATTTAACCCTTTTTCCTCTAACATCCATTCCGAGAGGTGATGCATTCACGGGTCCCAGCTGTTTATTTGATGTACCCCCACTTACCTCGTTTGGCACTTCCCCCTCGTTTACAGAGTTAGATTTGAAACTCTCACCTTCTCAATAGCTGTCCAGCAAAGACGGAAGCCCCATTGACCATCTGTTCTCTCATAAAGGTGCTTTTTGATGATGTAAACTGTTCTCTCATAAAGGTGCTTCCTGATGATGTAAACTGTTCTCTCATAAAGGTGCTTCCTGATGATGTCTCTTTGCATCTCCATGATACCAGAGTCCTTACAGGACATGTGTTCAGCAGGTACAAGGTCACACCATTCCCTAACACCTCAACGCATTGCACCCCCAGATGGACTCCTGTGCACCTCCAGTTGTCTCCTTATATCCCAATGTCTATATAGTATTTATGATTTTTTGTGCACCCTCATGAATTGCAATTGCACCCGTCTGTACTTTCTTCTGGCGCCAAGCCTGCTCCTCACCACCTTTGCCACCTCAGATCGACTGCAATCCCCCCTCCTCTCTCCTGTGGAGGTAATCGCTTTCTGCGGCAAATAAAAACGAACAAAGAAAGAAATAAATAAACAGCAGTCTCTGTGAGGGCCCGTCTCAGGCTAAAAGCGGCCGTTCTGCGGGCACCGGGGGGCACCTCTCCCTTCCTAGCGGGGTAATTGAGGTGGCCGGAGAAGGGGATTGAGTGAGACCACGTCAAAATCAATGTGCTCCCTGTCAGTGTGTGTGTTAGCACAGTCACTGTGAGAAACGGCTCCACCAAAGAAGCCTCACGGGACGAAAACGACGCTAGAGCGCTCATTTGACACTATCAATCTTTATTTTTTTTGGCAAAGAAAATAAGAAACCAGAGAGAAAAAAAGAAGGAAAAAAGCAAACTGTTCGCAAAAAAAAAAAGAAAATTTCCTCCACGCAAACACAAACTGATAGTGTCATCAGTTCAGGCGTACAGTTTTCTGCTGTAATAAACGTGATATTAATGTCATCTTCTTCTTACACTTGTAGACAGTTTAGTAGTAAATTTTAGATAAAAAAGGGTAAAAAGTCTCAGTGCAGCAAATCTTTCTCCAGCTCAGCAGTTTTCCCACCATCTTGTCCATTACGACGTGTTTTGACAATGACAAAAGGACGTCTTGTTTGTTAGTCTGAGGCCGTAAATATAAAAAAAAAACAAAAAGCAAAATCTGCAGGCCCCCCTGCGCGTTTTCTCTGACAGTAAAGACGTCAGCCCCCCTCTCTCTCTCCTCTCTCCTCATCGCCACATACATCACGCCGCCCTCACGAGAGGCAGCGCAGACCCTGACAGTTCTGCTGAGGTAGGTGGTTTTGTTTTTCTTCCCCGTGGCCTTTATCTTTATCAAACGCTTAACACGGAGGCGCGGACCCCACGCCTGACATCGGCATCTGACGGTGAGGGGCCTGATAGATGAGGGCCACGGTCTTGCTCAGCTGATCATCTTGCGGCTTGATGTGGCTGCTCACGGCGTGCACCGCGAGTGAACACCAATACCCCCCTCCCTCCGGAACCCCGCCCCCTCCCCACGAATGTAATTATCGGCATGTTAAACAGCCTGTCATATGTATATGAGAACACGGGAAAGGTCACTGCCGATTTGCTGACGGCAGTCACAGCGCGGTCAAATGTTTTTCAGTCACTTTCTAACTGAACAAGCATCTTTGTTGGTGTTATTATTATTATTATTAGTAGTAGTAGTTTTATATGCTGGCAGTGTAGCACAGTGGTAAGGAGCACAGCTTCGAACCAAAATGTTGCTGGTTGGATTCCCCACACTGGGGAACTAATGCTGTACCTTTGGGCAAGGTACCCTGACCATCTGACATAGATGTTCAGAAACCTGATGTTGACACCTTGACTAATCAATTAGTCTAGGCATTCATTAATGACAATTAAGCAAAGCACATAAAATTAGGGGTCGACCGATATGGTTTTTTCAGGGCCGATAGCAATACAGATTATTAGTAATCAAGGAGACCGATAACCGATATTTGGAACCGATATACATTTGCAGTAAAAATGAAAATCTTGGTGTCAAAATTTAGAATAACACAAACTCCAACACAAAACTTCGTTGAAATGCCTTTAAGCATATGTTTAATTAAAAGAGAACTTTTCAACATTACCTTAAAACAAAAAGTGCAGGGAGTATATCTTGCACCTCTCTACAAAAAACAGAGTCAGAGACAGCTTCAGGACACACTTCAGACCATTCTTCTAAGACCCCCCCCCCCGTGATTTGCCCTTTAGCGTGTATGCTAACACCGATGCGATTAGAACACAACATTGGGAAAATTCTAGCTAATTTCAGTTTTGAGGAAAAAGCGATTTAACGTTAAAAATGTACAGCAAATGTGGCCGTGAAAACTATTAGAAGCTTAATAGTTTCTAATAGTTTTCACGCTAATGAAAACAGAACGAACCATAACGCGCGCTACATAGCAAGTTACGTGCGAAAGGGTTAAGACAAGACGATAGTCACATAAACTATTCGATTTTTTATAATTTAATGACCATTCGAAAATCATGACCCATCCCTAGTTACTAGTAGTCGAGGGTTGAGACTGAGAGTGTCGGCCCTGGTAAGTGACATGCAAGAAATAGCATTATTTCTTTTGCTTCCTAGTTTTTTTGCTGCCTAAATTATGGATCAACAAATGAACTTGTTGACGTCCGTTATCACATTCAAGTTAGCTGTACGAGACTCAACATTAGCTAACGTTATTATGGCCATTGGCTACCTATAACATGTAGTTAGTAACACTAACTCATACGGGTGAGTAGGCTAATGTTATGTTTGCAATATGGTAGCTAAAATAAGTTCCAATTGCACTGGCACCAACATTACTCAAAGATTTAACTATTGCTACATAAATAAACTCTGTCATCTCGTTATAGTTAACTGTATATCACTGCAACAAAATGCATTATTTGGGCATTTTCAGTGTAACTGGGAAACTGGGCATGCTTGTCATAATAGATATACATCATAACATTGTGGTGTTTTTACAATTTCAGCGTAGAGGATTGTGATGTTTATTGCAACCTCAGCAATAACTGCTGCCTTACCTTTGAAACACAGCTCCGCTCACTCACAGCTGCTCCAGTCTGCAAATGCGTTCCTGTGTGCCTGTCTGTGGCACAGTAGCCTTCAGTGTTGATAGGCTATTCCTCGTGACGTGTAACCAATCAGATAGTGCTGTGAGCAGGACATTGCTCCAGACCACACAGTGGTGACCACAGACAGAGAGAGCCGGCTGCATCAGAGCCAAAGTAGCACATTTTTAAATTAATTTATTTTATCGGATATCGAAAAAAAATGATGCCGATAATCGTAAAAATGCTGAATATCGGATCCGATAATCGGCCAGGCTGATAATCTTTCGACCCCTACATAAAATACTTAACACTTTCTTCAAAACCCAGGACTATTACACATTGGGAAATATTGTAGAAAATAACATTTTTACCTGTACTGATGGTCAACAATAGCTTGCAGGAGAGTGCCACCCTTTCCGATTAAAATAGTCGCTGTGGCTGTCTGAAGGTGCAATTATTGAAATATGGCTTCCATCAACCCACCCCCCCCCCCCCCCCCCCCCCTCACTGAGGAAAGCCCCACCGTGCTTTGAAGCCACAAATGACCTCCTCCACAAATGACCTGGGAGTCTGGTATATTCATGCAGTAGAGAAACTAGGGCCCTACAAACCTCATGCACAATAATGCACACTGTAACACACTGTAGTTTGTAGATGTGCCAGGGTTCGATACCCAGAGCCCATAGCAAGCCACCATAATGCAATGGCAACTCTTTTTTCAACAGATCCCGACTGCCGAAGGTGCGTGTCTTGACAGGCAAGATAGGGTTGCAGAAGGTCACAAAGCATCCTAAATGTTCCCACAGGCATTCAGAAGATCCACAGCCACATTACGTTGTCAAAAGTGCCCAGGACCACACGAGTCCACCAGTCACAGCTGGTCTGTCTGGACCACACTCCTCGCTGGACAGTGATACCGGCGGTGATGACTGCACAAAATAAAGCAGAGCAAGCAAGCCTCCTCCATCTCTGATGATGTCTCATTATTTTTATAAAACTTGCGTCGCGGCTCCACATTGCCATTTTGTAAATAAGCAAGCCCATTTCATTACCCTCCATTTTGGTTTGTTTATGTCAACTACTTCTACTTCGGGGCACTATGTCATTACTACTTCCGCTACTTCTGGGCGCAATGTCATTACTTTTTTTTTTTATTAATGTTTTTATACATTTGACAGGCGAAGATACATACAATAAGAAGTAAGGGCTTTTTCTTTTTCTCAAACACAACAACCACTTAATCCCTCCCACTCCCTAACCTCCCCCCCATCCTACATGATTCGTTATAGATCAACAATAACACACATCCTTCTTTCTTACCATAAGCAAATAAACAAACATATATAGGTGCACAGAAAGTTAAAAGAGAAAAGAGAGAGCGACAAAAAACCAAAAAAAAAATTAAAAAAAAAAAAAAAAAAAAAAGCAGAGAAATATTATTTCTTATGAAATGAAACGAGGCAAAAGTCAATTGTCAGAGACAAACCCTTCATTTGTCCTGTAGTGTCTTTAATTTAGCTATGTAACTCCGAATGCGGCCCCAAACCAAATCAAATCTTCCGGGTGTCCCCCTCAAATTATATTTAATTTTCTCCAGATCTAGGTACAGCATGAGGTCCTTCAGCCACAGGGAAGCTTTGGGAGCAAATGGCGACTTCCATTCCAACAGAATTCTCCTACGTGCTAACACAGAAGCAAAGGCGATACTTTCCTTAACCCGTTTCCTAATTGTTTGACGGTCTGGTAATACCCCAAAAATGGCCAATTCTGCACATGGCACCAAATTCATATTTAGTGATTCAGCAAGATGTCTAAAAATAGTTGTCCAGTAAACCTGCAGACGAGGGCAAGACCAGAACATGTGTGTCATGTTTGCTGGTGTCATGTGACACCTATAGCATGTGTCAGAGACATTGGAGTAAATTCTGGAAAGTTTGGAATTGGTGAAATAGATACGATGGACAACTTTAAATTGTATCAGATTAAGCTTGGAGCAAGATGTACTGTTATTTATTTGAATTAATGCTGAATCCCAGTCACTGTCATCAATAGCCCTGCCAAATTCCAGTTCCCAGTCTTTCCTGATTTTATCAAGAGATGTCTCTCTGAGATGGGATATTAAGGTGTAAACTTTTGAGATAAGACCTTTTTGATTTGTGGGAATGTCTAAGACTGAGTCAATTACTGTCTTAGGGGGGGTATTGGGGAAACAGGTACTATTTGATTTAACAAAACTACGGATCTGAAAGTATCTGAACAGGTGAGACTTTGGAAGGTTAAATTTTGCAGATAGTTCACTGAAGCTAGCGAAGACATTATTAGTATAGAGTTCACTTAGTTTGACAAGGCCTGAACTCTGCCATAAAGAGAAGGCACCATCATTGCTGGAAGGGAGAAAGAGATGATTGTTATGTATAGGGCCACAGTTAGACAATCCTTGGAGACCATAAGTACGTCTAAATTGGTGCCAAATTTTAAGGGTGGAAATGACAATTGGATTATTTGAATATTGGGATGGTTGAAGAGGCAATTTTGATGTAAGCAGAGCAAGGAGTGAAGTAGAACAGGATTTAGCTTCCAGTTTACACCAAATTAATTCAGGTTTGCGAATCCACAACATCATTTTGTTTATGTTAGCTGCCCAATAATAGAGTCTTAAATCAGGGAGTGACAGACCACCAATGGACTTGTGTCTTTGTAAGAATTCTTTCCTTATCCTGGCGGTCTTACCTTTCCATAAAAAAGACGAAATTAGCTTATTTATAGCACGAAAAAAGGAATTGGGTAAAAAGATTGGCAAGCATTGGAAAAGATACAAAAAACGTGGAAGCACGTTCATTTTGATGCAATTTACCCTGCCTGCTATAGTTATATGCAAACTACACCATCTTTCAAGATCTGCTTTAAGTTTGTCGATTAGGGGTGGAAAGTTGTTCTTGTAGAGATCTGACATCTTACGGCAGATATGCACTCCTAGATATTTAAAGCTGCTTTTAGACACTTTGAACGAGAGAGACGTATCGGGGATCCTAAGGGCCGAGTTATTTACAGAAAAGCATTCACTGTTTGAGAAATTTAATTTATAACCGGAAAATGCTCCAAAGCTGTTTAGCAATTCAATTGTCTTAGGAATGGTGGATACTGGATCAGAAATAAACAGTAATAAATCATCTGCATATAAGGAGAGTGTATTTACCAAACCACACCTGTGGATTCCCTTGATAAAACTGGCCGATTTAAGTGCGATAGATAAGGGTTCAATTGCCACAGCGAACAACAGTGGGCTCAGAGGGCACCCTTGACGGGTTCCTCTGCTAAGTGTGAAATATTGGGATTTCATCCCATTAGTGCTTATCGATGCTTTAGGGGACGAGTATAAGAGTGTGATCCAAGATATATACTTAGACCCGATGCAGAACCTCTTTAAGATCTCCAACAGATAACTCCACTCCACCCTATCGAAAGCTTTCTCCGCATCAAGGGAGACCACCACTTCTGGTGTCCCCCCGGATGGTGACGAATAGAGAATGTCGAGGAGGCGGCGGACATTGGAGAAAGAGTGTCGGTTTTTCATAAACCCGGTTTGGTCGGGCGAAATGATGCTTGGCATAATCGATTCGAGTCGTAAGGCCAGTGCTTTAGCTAAAATCTTGTAATCAGTATTTAAAAGCGAGATGGGACGGTAAGAACTACAATCAGTATCTTCTTTACCCGGCTTAAGTAGTAAGGTTATTGATGCCTCAGTTAGAGTTTGAGGCAGGGCTCCCCGGTCCAGAGAATCACTGAACATGTCCAAAAGGAGAGGGATCAACTTATCAGCAAATTTTTTGAAAAACTCTATAGGGTAGCCGTCTGGGCCAGGGGCCTTGCCGCTTTGCATTAGTTTAATTGAGTTTGCTATTTCACGAATTTCTAAGGGTCGATCCATCTCGCTCTTCTGCAAAGAAGATATGAGCGGAAAATTCAGGTTATCTAGGAAACTCATCATGTTTGTTTTGTCAGTCGGGGACTGTGAAGTGTATAAGTCAGAGTAAAATGTTTTAAAGGTTTCACTTATGACAGATGGTATTACTGTAAGTTCACCTGAAGGAATTCTAATCTGTTTAATTTGTTGGGATACTGACTTGTTTTTAATTTGGCGTGACAGATGGCGTCCTGCCTTCTCACCATGCTCATAAAGAAATCCACGTGATCGTAAGAGTAATTTTTCGGTTTCTTGTGTAGATAGCAAGTTATATTCCATTTGAAGGCCTTGTCTCTCCTTTTCTAGTTCAGGGGATGGAGATATTGATAATTTTCTGTCCAGCTCTGTTATACTTTCCATGAGTTGTTCCTGGTTTTGTTTTTTCAATTTGTTTAGTCTTGCCGAATAAGATATAATCTCTCCTCGAACTACCACCTTTAATGTCTCCCACAATAGAGATGGCGATGTGAGATTAGACTTATTGGTAATAAGAAAATCATCGATTACTTTGGAGATTGTTTGACAAAAGTCAACATCGTTTAATAGTGTGCAATTCAACCTCCAAGGAGGGCATGCCTTTTGTAAAAGTGAAAACGAGAGGTCGAGTAGCAATGGAGCATGATCGGATATCACTATCGTTGAATATTCTATATTGTCGACAGCAGGAAGAAAATAGTTATCAATGTAAAAGTAATCAATTCTTGAAAATGTTTTATGGACCTGAGAGTAAAAAGAAAATTGTTTTTTGTCAGGATGGAGAAAGCGCCATGGATCCACCCCTCCTATTTGATCCATAAATGATGAAATTGCTTTAGCCATTTTAGAAAGAGAGTCCTGCCTTGTGCAGGATTTATCTAACAGAGGGTCCATTGTACAATTAAGGTCGCCTCCTAAAATTAAATGGTGGGAAGTTAAATCTGGTAAGAGAGATGTTACTTTCCTAATAAATGCCTCATCATCCCAATTGGGTGCATAGAGATTAACAAGAACAACAGGTACGTTAACAAGAGAGCCTGAGACTATAACAAACCGGCCTTGGTGGTCAGCTATAATGTTTGTAGGGCAAAACTGTATTTTTTTATGTATCAAAATTGCTGTACCCCTTGCTTTGCTGCTAAAATTGGAATGGAAACTTTGGCCAACCCATGAAGCCTTTAACCTATGGTGATCCTTAGTGATCAAATGCGTCTCCTGTAAGAAAGCGATTTCTGTTCTAAGATGTTTCAAGTGGGAAAGTACTCTTCCCCTTTTTACTGGGCCGTTGATCCCTTTAACATTCCAAGAGACAAATCTCAGACAAGATACCCCTTTTTTTGTAGTATTAGCCATAATCAAACTTGTAATACAGTAGGAAGAAACACTGTTTTGTAGAAGGATGTAGTGCTAAAAACAAACAGACAACAATAAAAACAAAAGCAAATCTGTAGGATCTACCTCCCCAGTTCCCCAAAACAAAAACCCTTAGAATGGGCAACAAATAAACATGCCTAACCCTCCCTAAGCTTGTCCTGAGAACGAGAACTAGCAGCGGGACTCCATAGACTCTGTTACTTCCGTGCGGCATAAATCTGTAAACTAAACACTCACCGAGCAGGTAGGGCTCCTGTATTTGCACATATGTCTACAATGCACAATAGGCGTAAAATAAGAAAATATAGCTGGGGACAGGTGTACACCCATATCAGCATTCAAGTTATAAATAATAGCATGGGTATACATTAATGTACAATGTCTTTCTGGCGCTTCTGTTCCGCAGCTGATTGTTTATAAACGACCAACTTTTACCGTGCACTGGTCCGGATGTAGCCGGTGTCCTCAATAGTTTACTCTCCGGTGCGGGCGATGCGCTCGTTGTAAAAAACCTGGGCTTTTTGTGGGGAGTCAAAGTATAAGTTCTCATTCCGAAAGGAGACATGAAGACGCGCAGGATGCAGTAGGCGGAATTTTATTCCTTTCAGATAAAGAGAGTTCTTGATGGGGTTGAATGCAGTCCGTTTTTTAGCCAGAGTAGCGCTGATGTCTGGATACACTCTCAGCTCGGAGCCGCGGAAATCCATCTTGTGTTGTCTGGCCCATCTGAGGACTTTTTCTTTCTCTTGGAAGCGAAGGAATTTGACAATGAAAGCTCTCGGTTTCCCCGCGCCGGCGTCGCCTGGTCTAGGTCCGAGGGAGCGGTGGGCTCTCTCTATCTCGGGAGGGCTGCTGAAAACATTGGGGCCCGTCACCGCCATCAGGAGGTTGGAAATAAACTTCGTCGGGTCTTGGTCTTTCTCACTCCCTTCAGGTACGTTGATAATCCGCAAATTAGAGCGCCTGGACCGATTCTCCAGGTCGTCTACCCGTTCCAGGAGCACCGTGGCTTGGGACTGCAAAGTCATGACAGCAGCTTCCATCTCAGTGATTTTCACCCACCAAAACTTCAGTTTTAGTGAGACGGTTGTTAAATGATGTCACCTGTTGGCCTAGTGAATCAACGGACTGTTTCAGGGATTCAGTTGATTGTTGAATCAGGATAGCCATGTCAGCTTTGAAGCTATCACGTTGTTTGCTGAATAGGGCTTCAAGGTCGGTCTTGGTGACAGAGTCGAAATGACCTCCGCTGGCGGCGCCTCCGCCCCCCGGCCCTGGGTCTGGAAGCTCCGAAACGGCTGTGGCCTTGCCAGCTAGCTTAGCTGAAATGCTAGCTGCTCGAGTTGTTACTGACGGTTGAGGATTACAATTTGCAGTGTTCATCACGTCGTAGTACTCCTTCACACATAAAAAACGAGTAATGCGCGAGTTAACCTAAGGTGCAGCACTGTTAAATTGGTAGACTTGAAAAGAAAATGAAAAGTTCAGCAGGAGCCCCCCGCTCGCACGTCTGCTCACTACCTCATCAAACCGGAAGTCCCGCGCAATGTCATTACTATAGCAACCAATGTGGATAAGACCGAAAATAAGGATTACCATCCAGACACACAGATCAGATCTGATCACTTGCAATGCAGACAGTCAATCAGGAAGATTGGATTCTGATCGGATGTGCAAAAAATCAGATTTGGACTGACTGTGTGAACTTAGCCTTACTTTAATGGTAGTCCTCCAAACACTGTGTTGAGTGCTTACTAGGGGTGTAACGGTACGCAAAAGTCATGGTTCGGTACGTTTTCGGTACAGTGAAAAAAAAAGACATGCAAAACATGAAATTTCTTTTCATTTATTATGAATTTAACTTGTACAAAACTTGTAAACAGTGGAAAAATGCCATAATTTCCTGACCACATAAGGAATGCGCATAAAGGCACATACCTTTCTTTCTTAAAAGGGAAAAAAAACATACCTACGTCTAGGTATTTTTTTTATTTTTATTATTTTTTTTAAAGAGGAATGCGATAAAAACACCTGTGGCGTTTGTCATTGCTTTTGCCGGGTCTGAATTAGCAGGGAGAGGTTGCTTAAATGCCGTGGGGAGCCGAGTGCTCTGTTCCTTGTACTGGTGATATTCACATTTGGATGATGCCGTCTCAAATGAGTAATCATGTTCGACGTACTGCCAGCAACATACCCGATTTCAGTTGAACAATGCTTATCTACTTGTTTTTGCCCATTGCTACTGTAATTCACTGGAAAACTGAAATGTTCCCAAACAGGAGACCTGAAGGATACGGGAGGGTCCTCAAGCTCTGGCTTTCCGGTTGCCATACTTACGAGGCTGCATCACTGAACATGTGCTAATGGTGCATTCATGTGGTGTCGGAATAATCGGAAAAATTAATTCCCGACTGGGAAAATTCACGTGAACGCCCCCTCAAGTCAGAACAACAACCTGGAAAGTCGGCGAAAATTTTAGCACACGACTTGCCGAGCTGTTGACGTCAAACACGTAGAAACATGGCGGACGAAAGTAACTATTTGGTTGATGGTAAGAAACTTTTGATTAATGGTGCAAATTCACATATTGCATATCAATTTTTTGCTAACATTTAATTTGCAATATGGTATTAGGTTGTAACGGTTAGTTGCTGTCCACGTTGGGTGACCTAGATTAGTTAGAAAAGTTATTTATTAGCAGTCACGCTGGAATACTGGAAACAGCTATCAACGTGTTGTTTAAACGCTCTGAGCAATAAAATACAACACATCTTCTTTCCGTCCATCTTCGTCCGTGTTGTTTCCACATTCCAACTTAAAAGCACATGAACACATCGAGGTCGGAAGAACGACTTAACAACGAGGAGCACTTGAATGCAGTATATCAGTTGCTAAGTTACAGCTCCATTATGGAATTGGAGAGGAAAGGAGTTTTTAGTTTTAGTTCCGCACACAGAAATGTACAAGAGTGAGCACACTTTATCTTGTCAAATATCACTTTATTTGCTAAATTTGCGACTGACCATCAGACCATAAAAAAGTTATGCACGTAATGTGCGTGGTTAAAGCTAGTCTATATTCACTCGGATCACAACGCGCACCAAACTGAACGTCCTGTACCGAATGGTACGGTACAAATACGTGTACCATTACACCATTACTAATGAGAGCACAACAGGCTGCACCTGCAGCGGTGGCAGCGGGTTGGGTTGGGGGGGCGGGGGGATGTCGCGATTCCATCTTCCTGAACCGCGACACGAGATCGTGGACGTTTGTATTGCGGTTTCGGTCTCGGTTTCAGAACCGTTACGCCCCTAGACTGCTTACACATAATTCATTATGATTCACAATCTATTTGCAACACATTTTTACCCAATAGTAATATGTTAGGGCATAACACATATGACGCAATGCATTAAATATCATGACATATAGCGGTGAATCAACACAGAGTATTATGTCCCAGGTTGGTTGGGAGCTAGATGTCATTTTCCTTTTGTATTCAAATAACTGTAGCTAATACAAAGATGATGCCAATGGCCTGTTAGTTTTTTTTTTGATGAGTGGTTATTACTTTCTCTTATAAGTGGGTAGTTGTAAGCAGTTGTGAGAGTTAAAAGCATCTTGGTCATTGTTCACTATGCACTCTAAAACGTTCATAATGTGTTATTACCATATTATAGCACACAACCCGAAAGCATTATGTGCAGGTTTTGTCTCCAACAAACAACTGTATTGTTAATGAACAATGACGTGAACATCAACCGCTCTGGAAAATAGAAGGAGAGTACAACATCAAAACGTATCCGCCTCTCAAAGCTGGCAAACATAACCTGGCATTAGTGACAGGGAGAGTTTGTTCTTCTCTCTGATAAAATTGGTACGTCGGACCTCCTTTGCCTCTCAGATCACAAACAGCGCATGTTAATTTCTCTCGGAGCTGATGACGCAGCGCGTGCCTTCACACAGAGATCAATAGCCAACCGAGGAGGACGGTAACAGACAGAGACATGACAGCTAAACCTCTGTAGAGAGCGTGCGTTGCAAACGCCTGCAAACAAAATAATAAATCATAATTAATTCACATATTTTCTTAAAAAAAAAAAAAAACTCTTCAAACATTCTTTTTCTTTTACATTTTATGTTTCTCTTTTTTTCAGCGCTCAAAGGGCTTTTGATCTAATAAGAAAAATGCTGAGGGGAAAACATCTTTTCTCATTAGAGACAGCAAAAATGTATATACACATATAATGCGATCTATTGACTTGTGTGTTCAGAAGGGTTTTCTTCAGGTCCTTTATCAAAGGCCCTTAGCCCCTTGCAGAGCTCTTCACATGGCCCTTGTCTCTGTACAAAAGCACATGGTCTCTTAGGAAGCCTCTGTGGATTGTTTCCTTAACCTTCATGTCTGCGTGTGACTGTGGACCAACAGTGTGGTGTAGCAGTGAGCAACCGAAGGTTGCAACCCCAGGCAGCTCACTTCCTGAATAGGAAGTGAGTAAGTATGCAACAGTTTAAATGGGCAGCAATGTACATTTTCACTGTTCATCCATTTTAGCATATTTTGCATTTGTTTATGTGGGGGAACTTACTCATTACTGTTCCATGGCAATTTTGTCATTTAGCAGACACTCGTATCCAGAGCAACTGATATAGACTATGATTTAATCCATTTACACAGCTGGATATTTACTGAGGCAATTGTGGATTAAGTACCTTGCCCAAGGGTACAACAGCAGTGCTGTAGTGGGGAATTGAACCAGCAACCTTTGGGTTCCTGTACTTTCTTTTATTTTCTTTTGTCACACTTCTTGTATGTGCAGCTGAATGTTTACTAAAGCAGTCTGAGCCATACGTCAATATCTTTCTCAATGGCGCTACCCCACTTTGATTTGAACTTGGAGCCTCCTCCTTTTGTAAGCTCTCACCCTCCTGTGCCACACAGCTGCAGTGTAAAATGTAACCGATTGATAACCTCGGTGGATGAAAGTGTCAGCTAGAGAAATTAAAAGATTTACATCCCATAATACATAGCCATACTCACCTGTATGGGAGAAGATGGACTAGGCAGCTCTGTGAGATCAGAGGAACATAACAAAACTGTTGATGCAGCTGTTGATGAGTGCTGCTATTGATGAATGATGTTGCAGCAGCAGCTGTTGATGAGTGCTGTGCTAAGACTCGGTGCATCAGATTCAATCTAACAGCAACTGGCTGCACCTTTACAGTGACTGAGAATGCTATAGTCAGTGCTGGATTCTAAAATGCTGAGGCATCATTCCTTAAAGTGATATTACCAGATGCACACAGTGTTTTACAACACAGTGACTTTTTCCTTAACTTGGCTTGGCAGTTTTTATTAAATCAGGTTTATCAAATCAAGCCACATGTGCTAGACGATGCATGCTAAAATATGTTATTAAATGTTCATGATAAAATGCATGCCAGTTTGAATCTGGAACTTTGAAGTGAAACCACACTTTGATCAAAGTCTACCAAGGAAAAGACATTCTGATATAGCACCGGTGCAATGTTATGCATCACCAATCTTCTTGCTGTATCGAAGCCTCTGTGTATCCATTCACCAGCAGGGGGAGCCAAAGAGATGGCGACTGTTCTGTGAGAATTCAGCAGCGCACCGTCATGTGACTGTGTGTGGTTTTTAAACTGTATGAGTGATCCTCACCAAACTCAAACATAACAAGGTGCACCACATACAATAAAAATCACTGACCTGGAAAAGTAAAGTAAATAAAATCAGCACTTCTGTCTAAGCTGCTTCCTATTATTGTTATTCGCTCTGTACTTGTTTGTCAGACTCTTTTATCCAGAGTGACCTACAGAGCCATAGGAACCAATTGCATATGCCATCTGTATTTTTTTATTATTAGAAAGTAATAACACAAAATAAAAGCCCAATGCAGTTAGAGCTTTAAATGCAACTGCAATCTATACTTTTCTCCCTCCTTGAGCTTGTGGGAGCTCTATTTTACTGAGCATTACCCAGAACCAGGGTGCTGAGAGCTTTCAGTCATCTGCTGTTGATTATTTCCAGACTCTTTGCAGGCAAACAGCATGCCATTCTGTCAAGTGTCCCTTTGCAGTAATGATTCCTGATTGCCATGTTGGCCTCTGCCTCTCGGCTCTCAGCCTAGGGAATAAACCAGTTTTCCTAAGCGTCCAGAAGGGAATAGTTTGGGGGTTGGGGTTTGGGAGAGTATGGGTAAGCACTTCCATGGATGGCAGATCACAGCTGTGGCACAGTCCCACAATTTACAATGACAGTGAGCTGCAGGGGTCATATCTGCGCATCTGAAAAGGGTACCTGGCCAAGTGGAGGGTGACTGAATAATGCATTCATATTATATTTTGTCACCATTCATGCTGTATTTATAAGAAACTTAGTAAATAAAGCACACAGAAACAACAGAGGATAACTTGTTCATGAATCTGCATGTCTGCTTCCTCTTCTCACATTCACATCCCACGTAACAGCGCCATCTACTGACTCAGTGTAACAATGTAATATACCACAATTCAGTCTTACATTCACTTATTAATGTGAAGGTGATAGTCTAGCTGATACAGTTTATAATGATGATGTAGGAGGAGGATGCTGTCATCTTCATATAGGGGGTGTCCAGTCCTGGGTCGAAATGTGATAAGGGAGGTATTTCTCTCTGGATGTTAGGCAGAAAAGAACAGTTGCAGGAAATTTCACTGTGAGCTGCATCATATTCCAGAGTGGGTGATGCTTTACTAATGCAAAATACTCAGGTTATGACAGACAGTACAACAAGGGGGAAAGCCAGCACAAGCTCCTGAATGTGGCTCCACTGCTATTAAAGTGCAAAACAAGAGGCTTTTAACAGAACTGTGTTGCACAAATGATCAGGAAGAAAATGTGATCTGGCCAATATGCACCATATCTGCCTGTGCTGGTACACTGTATTGTCTTTAGAAGTGTGTGTGTGTGTGTGTGTGTGTGTGTGTGTGTGTGTGTGTGTGTGTGCGTGTGTGCATGCCTATGTGTGTTCAGGTGTGTCTGTGAACTTGTTCTTGTGAGTTTGTGTTTGTTTAGGGCTGTGTGTATGCATGTTTAGATGTGCCCACAAGATTGTCAGTGTGTGTGTGTGTGTGTGTTTGTTCAGGTTTGTGTGTGTGTGTGTGTATGTGTATATATGTGTTTGTTACGGGGTGTGTTGTCATTCAACAGCAATAGTCTCCTGCCATCCCAATCACTTTCCCTCCAGACAGCAATCACCTTCTGGGAGTGTATGATTCTCAGAGAGGTTGTCCAGTCACAGACAGGGAAAGGAAAAGGTTTGTTTCCCCTGGTTAGAATCACACCTCTTTCCTCCCATGCCCTGGTGTGGCCTGCTCTTTATTGTCTGGCAGTATATCTGTTCTGAAACTCAAGGGTCTCGGTTTGATTGTATTTTTTTCCTAGAACCACAGAGGTCCATGTGGACCGGTAGGAGCTGGGCTGATACACGAGCCCATCTGGGTTTGTTTTTGTGCCCCCCAGCAGATACTATCTGTGTAATAACACCAAAGAAATGTGATTTCTATCCCATTATTTGTTTGTCTAAATTCATATCAGTCATAAACATGTATCATAACATCTGCCATGACTGCTACACTGTTTAGATTTTTGATAGTATATGAGAAAAAGTAATCTAAGGTATTTTCATTTCTACTGTTAATTCACACACGCGCATACACACACACACACACAGGAAAAATACTTTATTGCACTCTAATACATTGTCTTCCTCGTATGAGCCAGGCTATACAGTTGACAGGAGGTCTTATTTATGTTAGAAGTGCGACCAACGACTCAATCCCCACCCCCCTCTCTAACAATTGATGGTGTATGAGGGAATATCTTTCCATTACGTCTTAAAGAAATGCAGGGATGACATAAAACTGTTGCTCAGACTCCGTCCAGCTGAAACCTTAAAGAAAAAAAAAATCGGCCTCCATCTCTGACCAGCGCTGGATTTGCTGAATGGATCTCAGCCTGCGCTGGTACACATGCCTGTGGAGGAGTGACTCTAAATGTCTGTTGCCTGGTGTCTGTGTCACAGCTTTGCCATTACATTACATTATATTACACTATACTCATTTAGCAGACGCTTGCTTGCAGAGCGACTTACATAGGTTACAATGTTAGCCATTTATAGAGCTGGATATTTACTGAGGCAATTGTGGATTAAGTACTCTGCCCAAGGGTACAACGGCAGTGTCCCAGCATTGAATCAAACCAGCAACCTTTCAGTTACAAGCCTTGCTCCTTACCAATACACCACACTGCTGCCTCTGCCATTTTTTGATCCTTGTGAGGGTGTCTGTGATGCCCTTGAAAGGGCATGTGTGGTGGGTTAATGGCACAAAATGGTCATGGTGAGATGCCACACCCCTGATCTGGGGTTCTGACGGCTGATTGGGGTACATGGCACTGTATGTCATGAGTCATAAAGCACTGGGAGCTTCAAGATAGTTGTCATGGTGCACCAGGCGACCTTTGACCTCAGTGTGCTTCCCACCCTAAGGCAATGGAGGTTTTCTCTTGAGGTGGCTTGGGAATCTCACAGCTTGCATGCTGACACACATGAAGATCTTGCTTGTGAGCACTCACCTTTGTTCTGATGGTACCCTCAGCAAGATGCAAGAATGCCTTTGGGCATTTTCAGAACAGAATGCTAATTATTTCCAGTATTTGACGATGCTTGTTATGGATTGTTTAACAACATATCAGAGATAAAAAAAAATAAAAAATTAACCCCTGACCACTCTGCTTAACGTGTATGCCTCAATTAACACCTTTGTAGAACAGCAAGCACGCATGGAATGAACCAATGAAAATATTCTCAAAGCATCTTGGAAGAATATTCTACAACAGTGTGCATCTTCCAGTTATGCTCATTGCCATGCACATGATACCACTGTGGATGTGTGTATCTAGCTCTTCTTAGTTCACAGTGTGAATGGGAATTCATCTCTGTGCCCTGTACTCTCCTGAACATTGGAAGGGCTTTCCATTGGTCCTTGGACAACTTTCATCACCCAGTTAGGCAACACTACCTCTCCTTATTGTATTATCTACTTAAGTCATGACAGCCAATGAGACATCCCAAAACAAGATTTATGACCTCTGTGGCTTTTAGAGGGTACTCAGAATATTTAAATAGAAAGGCCTAGATCAATCTCAGCTTTAGAAAAGTGTTGATTTGTGATGAAAATGATCACAAACAAGCAAACTAGTGGCAGAGGAAGACTGTCAGAATAAAGCGTACGATACCAATTATACCTCTGGATCGAGGAAAACCCAGAAACAACAGATAGGTGGATCAATCTACAAATTAATCAATCAAAAAATCAAGCAATCAATCAACTTTATATCTGGGTCTAAGAGGGGACTCCACAGAAATTATATGAATTATAGAAGTATATGTATATATACACACTGTATACATATATCCCATAAGCATGTACATTGTACTTAATACCTTCATAATTTGTATCTTGTAAGTAATGGGGCTTCTGTGTTCTTCCCCATTGCTGCCCACAGTGTACATGCTTGTGCTACCTGAGGAAGATTTGTATTCAAGACAAACTATTGCAGTTCTGAATACCGTGGTCGAGCCAATATTGGGTACCTGAGTTTATTCAAGTGCACTTCTGTAGCTGTGCGCCTCAGGCAGACAAAAACCCTCATTTTTCTTACATTTTTTTATCACCTGGGATTCAAGGTGACTTCCTCTCATCATTTGTGCTCTAATATTTCATAATCATGCTGTCCGCAATGACTTAATTCAAAATGACTTCGCTACTTCCTTTAATGACGATGAGAAAATCTGTGAGTCAAAACAAGACAAGAGGTATTTGAAAAATAACTTTTTTGGGGAACTTTGCTGGAAAACTGTATCATGGGACCGTTACCATTTGAAACTTTGAACTTTGATTTTACTGCCCATGAGTGAAACAGTAGAATTGCATGGTATAGTACTGCTGCAGTGCAGGTGGGAGCCAATAAAGTCTGATTCTGACTCTAAAAAAAAAAAACTTTTCCAGTGCATAAATAGCAATTACAGTGTAGTTACTATGTCGTGCAGGTACACTCAGTTTACCATGTTAGTTAAAGCATGCTGGTGTATGTGACACTAAGGTGTTACCATTCTTCAGCTAACAGAAACTGGAGCACTGCTGTCAGCAGATGGATGAGGCAGTGCAGTGCAAGGCTGGCCTTGCCGGACGCTATCTTGCCCTCTAGCTGGCTAGCGATGTGAGGTTAGGGAATAGACCCCCCTATGCACCAGTATGTAAAGCAACTGAGGTGCAGTGCTGTTTCAAACAACAAGAAACAAAGAGAAAATGTGATGTTTTGGTGAATGTAATGTAATGGCCAAACCATATGATTTCTTTTCAATAAAAGATAGGCCTACCCATATTGTGACCATCATGGTTCCCTACATTTTGTCTCCAACGGAAGCCAGTCTCTTACAGATACTGGGGCTAATCTGAATTCTAAGGACATAAATGCCTGTGCTATTACATATATACTTATATGCTTTACATATATATTTAAATTCATAGATCATTGACAACAACCACAAAGAAGACAGTTTTTCAATGTTTGCGTCTGAACAGATACTCACACTATAATGTGCAAATGACAGCAGGACAGCGTGATGGCATGTGCAAATGCCCAGCATAAACGGGGATGGATAATCGATCAGATCCCAAACATGGCATTTTACCTGGGTAAATATCAGAGATTGAAATCCTTTGGTCAAAGCATGAAAGCCGTTACGGTCACAAGGTCGAGAAGGTTTCTGGGATTTCGACCAGTTCCAGAACGCCTGTCCGGGAAACAAAAGCTGACTGTTTATTTAGAGTCTGAGCACGGCATGAGGTCAAGAGAACCATGCAGGCGAAATTCATGAAAAGGCAGGATTTCACTCTGCAGGTCACATTCATAGCACAAAAAAAAATATGATCAACGTGGTGGAGCAGATAACAACATCTGTGCATGTTGTAACTATTCAAAGAACATAAAAAAACAGATAATGGCCGACTGAAAAAAGAGAAGAGTTAATATTCCGAGCAGACTGTAGGCATCAGAGAGGACTCGCGCCTCCCCCTCCCAGGAACGTCATGCTGGGTGTTTACGGGCTGTCCCAGGGAAAACCGCGGCGAGACAAATGGCACTTAAAAGCCTCCCCGATGCGCGTTTGATAAAGTCGAGGGCAGGAAGCGCTCAGGCAGACGGAAGCGGCGCGATCGTAATGAAGGGAAAGAGGAAGGCGCTAATCATGGAGAGACGCGCAACGAATTAATGGCTCCTTGGTGAAACATCAGAGCCGCTTTCAATGCTTCCTGCCTTTCAGATCCTCCGCTGTCACTCCGGTGTCATGCACTTCTGCTGAGAAAAGAGGGACACAAGACACAAAGGAAGAATATATTCAGAGGATGGAGAGTGGTGTACATAGATTTTATCAGTTTTTCCACCATTACAAATGTACTTCTTAATTCTGCAGACATGTGTTTAGTAAATTGTTAGAAATTGCAACGCTGAATGTTGATTTGCTGAAGAATGTGTGGCGTGGGGTACCAAAGGTTACTCTTCAGGTGAGGTAACCACATTGTTTGTGAAGGTTGTTACTTTATGTTGAAAAGCCATCATTCTGTGTCAGACATATACATTACGTTTACATTTATCCTTTATTACGGCATTTAGCAGGCGCTCTTAACCAGAGCAACTTACACAGGTTACAATTTTTAATATCAATATAGCTGGATATTTCACTGAGGCAATTCTGGGATAAGTACCTTGCCTGAGCGTACTATGGTCAGTGGTCAGCAAACTTTCAGTTACAAGCCCTGTTCCTTACCACTACACTTCACTGCTGCCACTACACTGCATTGGTCATTTGCTTTCTGACAGACTTATCCAGAGTCACTTGATGTTCACACTTTAGATTTACGCGATTGTTTTCTTTGATCCCCAACCTACTTTCTGACATTTACAATTTACACTTTATGTAGTGGACAGCCTCAACGCAGACTCATTGCAGACCTGTGCCAACTGACCAACCTTTCAGTTAGACTCAGTGAGTCCTGCTCCTTACCACTAAGCTACACTGCTGCCCTAGCGCAGATTTTGTCTTACATTACTTAAATCCACTCAAGGAATGTTCATGGTTGGACAAACCACGCATTTGTGAGTCAGCCCTGCATAGGCCATTTGCTAACTGTATTCTTGGAATTGTATGTCAGACAAAAACTTTCCAGGGGGGTTTTATGTCCAGTAGACCATTCCAGCGAGCTTAAAAAATGGTATTAGACAGTAATAATAGTTGTGTTATAGTAATATATTTCTGAGAAATTCAGTGCCCTGAGAGCTCTTTAAAGCAGAAATGAACAGGGTCGCAGCAATGAGGACAGAAGTTAACGGAGTGGCAAGACTTAGCTCCTATAACCTATTAGTTAAGTGTTGAATTTATGCAATGCTGCATCATTAGCTCCTGGTTAGCTTCACATCCTCTTGGGAAAAAAAAAGCTGGAGAAGAGGGGAGAGTTTTTTTTTGGCTCATGTTTAATACCCTGGGTAATTGGAGAAACTCTGAGATGGGAGTGGTGTGTGTTTGGAATTCAGAGTGGCCGTAGGACCGCACAGTCGATTTTCGTTTTGCAGAGTGCAGCGAATTCTAAGCAACGCGACCTTTTTAATATGCTTCCCCTCGGAGAGAGCAACGCGCGCCGGTAATTTTATGACAGCCGTGATTGACAGCCAGATACAATACGCCTTGCGATCTTTGTGGGGGTTTCGATGAAAAGGCAGCTTCTTTACATATCTATTAAAAAAGTTATATATGCTTATGACTACTTATTCTCACTAAAATGACTTCCAATGACCTGCACCACAGAAATAGGATCCAGTAATTTCAGAAACACAGAGAGAAGTCCCATTTTTGAGTCCCGTCAGCTATCAGCTGAGTTTTTGCTTATGTCACTGTTTTGAGACCTAGAGCTGTGTGGCATTGATATTTTATGTCATAGTTTTCATATTTCAGTGATTGTCCTCTGCCTGTATGCTTTCCTCTGCACTGTTTTATTTTGACCATGCAAAATCTTGTTGAATTTAACCTGTCCTGGTCCATTCTTACATTTCTTAGACCATGCTCTTTTCCAGAGCGACTTCCACAGCTTAGTTTTTATGTCATCCTTTTACACAGTGGGAGATTTTCTGAGACAGTGTAGGTTAGGTACTTTACCCAAGGGTGCGAGAACAGTGGCCTGTCTGGGAATTGAACCAGCAACCTCGGGGCAGCAAGGACTGCCCCTTACCACCGCTCTCCACTACTGCCCTCTCCCAGTTAAGTACCTTATCACATTTCATTATTATCATTTAACAGATGCTCTTATTCAGAGCAACTTACTTAAATTACAATTTTGCATCTTACCCATTTATACAGCTGGATATTTACTGAGGCAATTCCACGTACAGCAGCAGTGCCCCAACAGGGAATTGAAACTACAACTTGTTTCTGAGCCCTTACTACTACACCACACTGCTGCCCTACATACTGCTGAGAATCAATGACAGGAAAGATCAAAGACTGCAACACAATGGCCTTAACATTGCTGTTGCACCTGTTAACAGAGACACAGCATACAATGTGATAAGTTAATCTGAGGAGAACCAAATACCTGCACCAAATACATGTGCAGCTAAGAAATATTCTCCTCAAGTAGGCTAATCCAGGGGTTTAGCCAATATCTATGTTAAAATGTGGTTCACAATTAAGCACAAGGAATACTTTTGTTTCTTTGCAAACACTCTGGCTGGCTAAGCAACCTGAGTGATCACATTTTGTGACAAGCGCATGTATCTGTGTGGTGGAGTCAAGGATGAACATTGATTGAACTGATGGGTAAATTACAGTAATTACACACAGTGAAGGGAGAGAATCAACAAAGCCATTTAAGGAAGGGGTGGTCATAGTCCTCCTCTTTAAAGCAGTTCTGAGAACAGAGAACACGCTGTCCATGACACTACACTGAAGCCTGAGATATGTAATAATCCTACCACGAGTGGCTTATCTTAGAAGTCGGTTCCTTAATCGCCAGTGTGCATGCTGGGTTTTGTACCAATCAAGTATCACAGCTTAATTAGCTTTAACTACTTAATTAAGTCTATGTGTTATGCATGCACCTGTGCACCTATCTAAACACACCGTGACACTGCAGTGACACATTTTACTCAGCGTACTATAAAACGGTCCAACATTTTATTATCATTTGGAGAAATTTGAAACAGCAGTTAAACCAAGCTAATGAACAAAGTTCAAGTCTACGCACATATGCACAAAACACACACACACACACACACACACACACACACACATGCCCTTGAATGCACATGCATACAATCAGGAGCAAGTGTATGCACACACACAGACCAAACAGCAGACAGCGCACAAGCTCACACACACATACAAACACCAGCCCTCAGCAAGCTACCACCCACCTCCCACCCCCACCCCAAGCACGCATGTGATTGCCCACACACACACACACACACATGCCTCTTGCGTCTGAAGGGATGCCAGATGATACTGTGC
This sequence comes from Megalops cyprinoides, assembly GCF_013368585.1. NCBI lineage: Eukaryota > Metazoa > Chordata > Actinopteri > Elopiformes > Megalopidae > Megalops > Megalops cyprinoides. Next base: position 26,979,554 of record NC_050584.1, on the reverse strand, counting down.
AAAGGGCCCTAATGAAGGAATTATGGTCTGTCCAGGAGCTGCAGTGGCACTCATGGAGGCTGCCAGGAAATGGCACAGAGTGGCAGCGCCCTGGGCAACAGTGGAGCCCTGCCAGCTATAATTCACCCAAGATGTTTTTTACAACACGACTGTCAGACAGTTCTATTGTTTCTCTTTATTCCTCTCTTCTTTCTGAAGCCAGGCCAAATTGGCCACGCGAGGTAAACAGGGTGCAGGTCCGCCCGCCGTAGCTGCTTACCCGCCTCATTTCCCCAGCCTGATGTTAACAATCTATACACTGCAGAACTGGGTGAATGATGTTGATACAAAGATTGTAACAAGAAACAGGGCAAATCCAAGTGCAGAGATGACCCAGGACACCAAAAGTTTGCTTCAAAGAAAACAAAACAGGCTTGGTAGAAGAGCTCACACATAACAAGCATGGAAGCTCAAGGCTGCAAGTAGGTAGACAAAGGGCAGGACTTACATAACAGACAAGATGGGTGAGACCAATAACTAACACAGGTGGAAGACATTGGCTAAATGAGACATGGAACACAGGAAGTTATGAGGCCATCTGGCCATCTGGTGGTCAGCAGCCAAAACCTTAACGCACATATGCTAATCTGCTCCAAATTAAACATGCTAACCCTAACCCTAACCCTTAACAAACATATACTAATCTGCTCCAATTTAAACATGCTAGCTTGTGTTGTGTGTGCCTCTTGTTACAGGTGTGGGAGCTTTGCTGTAGTCTCATACTGTTGAAGTGAAAATCAATTTGCACATTGAATTTGTGTGCATTGAACAGTTTCTGCATGACTGCATATTGCTGCAATCGCTGTGAGAACATGACTTGAACAGAAGTTTTAGTTTATTTTATTTTGGAATGCCTAATGATTTTCCCGTTTTCGAAATGCCCAGCTGTATCATAGAAATGTCAGTCATTACTGCAACCCCCCTAATAATTAAAGAGAATAGAGCCAAACATGTGTTCTCCTCCAAAACACATGAAGGCACTGATTCTTTTCACACCATGGACCAGACAAGCCAGGCCTGTGCACACATGAGTCAGAGGAAGACACTATATGAGCAGCTTTATACAGCCAACTGTAGGTTCCCAGATGAGCAGTGGGGGTCGCTGGTGTGTGACCCTGGTCCCGTTACCCACTCCTATCCCCAGAGGAATGAAACCAATTTGTTCCACTGCTGTGGGATCCTGGTTATTGTCGGCTGATGGTTGTTTGCTGTATATTATTTTTCTCAGTAGTAGGAGCAGTAGTAGGAGCAGTAGTAGTTGTAGCAGCAGTAGTAGTATTATGATTAAAGCATTATGATTTGTGTGCAAAAGGTGGGTTATGGCTTATTCCAGAGACAGGTATCACTATCAATTCATACAAAGGGATTCACTGCACATGTAAAATGCATGATATGTTTAATCTGCAAAACGCAGACCTGAGATAAGACTGTCAATCAGACCCATTCTGACTGAAATGATGATACACACCACTTAACTGTATACACTGCTAGTATGAGAGAGAGAGAGAGAGAGAGAGAGGGGAGGCTATCTCCAATGTTCTATGGGTTTGTGGTACTTGGCCTTTGAATAGGAGACACTTGACCTTTGACCCTTGGACTCTGTTTTTGACACATAAGCAAGTTCAGGAGAAAGATTGTGTTTTTATCCACGGAATATAGTGTCCATTTTGACTAGGAAAAAAAAAAACATGTAATGACATATCAATCAGATTCAATTATGTCACTTCTTGTGACAGCATAATAGTGTAATTATTGTGCAAGAGAAATAGAATTAAGCCATCTGTTAAGGATCAGATAAATAACAGGCGCTTTAACATTTCGTTGCTAGAATGTGCAGGACTCTGAAGCTGACAGTCTGCTTCACCAGCTCTTTCACATCGGCATTTAAAGGCAGTTTCTCTAATAAGCAGGAATTAGCAACGCTGTTCCCCACACACTCAATTATTTAGATCAAAATGCTATTTATCTGCTAATTAAAAACCTGTCAATAATCTCATTTCAACAAGAGTTTGTTACTGATTATAAGTTACCGCCTCAAACTAAATATTTCAGCAGCAACCCTGACTAATATCTAAATTAAAGTCGAGTCAGGTCAAAGGAAGAAATAAATTTTACGAACAAACAAACAACACCCTTGGCAAGTCAATACTTTTAATTGTGAAAGAGGTGCAACATTTATTTGTAACTTTTTTGTTACTGCTAATTTCCAGTTTTTACAATGATGATGGTTACTTATACAGCCATACACATCTGACAATTGCTGTGACTATGGAGAAAACATTTTTAATGTAACAATTTTTTAAATTCCTCACAAATAGAAGCATTTTTTCTTCAGTAACTGATGGAGACTGAGTTTTCATGAAGCCCAAAACAAGTGGTGCTGTCTCACCATATGACATCACATTATTGTCATTTAGCAGACACTGTTATGCAGAGCAACTTACACAGGCTACAGTTTTTACATCATCCATTTATACAGCTGGAAGTTACCTGAGGCAATTATGGGTAAAGTGCCTTGTCCTTGTCCAAGGGTACAGCGGTAGTGCCCCACCAGGGTATCAAAAAAGCAACCTTTTTGTTATGAACCCTGCGCCTTAACACTGTGCTCCATTGCCACCGTCACTAACATTGATGACTCACAAATTACAACGTACCATATTGATTTTTATTTATTTTTTTTTTACTGTGGGATGCAAACTCTTTTTGACTGGTTCATAAGCATCACTGATTGGCATGTATACGGTAGCCCCACTCCCATTAGTGGGGTTCACGAAGCCTCACCGCTTCATCACTACCCGCCGTCATGTAAACCACTCCATCCTCACATACCCCTCATATCTCTGCACGCTTCTGCGTTGTTCTCTCACAGCGGCAGAGCCCGAAGCCTTTGATACTTTAGCCCTGGATTCTTTGAAGTGGTTTTAATAGCCTCTGCCCTCTGTGTCCTATTCACTGAGATCAGACACATTGCAGCTACTTATAAAACAACAAAGGGACGACGCTAGGCGACTGCTCACCACAGTGTGTTTCCACATTGCGAACGCTCCTTAAGCGTTATTACATTGAATTATTCATGATTATAAGCACAGATCGATGCTCTCTATCCCGGCCTGGTGCTGAGGCCGGTAATAGGACGGTAGCCCTTCGGCTTTGCTGTTGATTTTTTTATTTCCTACGTTTGTTTCAGTCTGTAAACAAACGTAGGAGGCTTGACATCATGGTTGTGACTATGGAGCACATCTGAGATTTCTAAAGAAACTCCTTTTAAGGAGGGAAAGAAACGCGAGTATTACACTCATCATACTGTTATGAATTTTAAGTGTGTCTGTGTGTGTATGTGTGTCTGTGTGTGTGTGTGTGTGTGTGTGTGCATTTCTGCATGTGTGTGTGAATGTGTGTGTGTGCATATGAATGTCTTTGTGTTTGGCGCATATGCATGCTTATGTTTGCCTTAGCAATATGTGTCTTTTTGAATGTGCATGCATGATATATCTGTGAGTTGTTATTGCTCCACGTGTGTGTAATTGCATGTGCTTTGGGACTCATTTGCGTTTAACGAAGTGATTAGGAAGTTGTGAATTATTCCTCTCTTGGAGGGGTCCCATAACTGCACCAGTAATTCACTTGCATTAAGCAATGTTCAGCGTTCATCACATTTATTGACGTTGCTGGGTATGAACATGGTTCAAACTTTGTGTGGAAAATTTGCACTTCGATTCATGCTCAGTCACTCGGTCTGGATCAAAGACTTGGTCAGAAGAGCAGTATGAGTAGGATTTCAAACATTTACTTGATGACAAGCTAATGTTTTTCCTGAATAAAAAATATTACAAAGTTATACCTATTTCACTGAAAAGTATTTATTCCTATGGTAAATTTCACTTAATGCATTGTGTGTAGCAAACTGATGCTTTCTGAACATATTACATTACATTCATTTAGCAGACACTCTTATCCAGAGTGACTTCCACCACAAAAAAAGGAATAGAAGTGTATAATACATTACCTAATAACACATACATTGTACATTCATACATATAATGCATTATACATTCTATGCATATATTTCAACAGAATAACTTTATTTCTGTCTGCAGTAACTTGATAAGGTGAGTTGGTGACTTTACGTTTGATGGTGTCTTTCAACTGATCAGGTGACTTAACCTCAACCATGTCTGCAGACATGTGATCTGAGACATGTGTGGCAGGATCTCTGAGTTTCACAGACACCAGTAACCAATAAAAGCCAACACCCTGCCAAAAAGAACGTTTTAGACCACCATGCCTGCCTCCCCTCCCACCAAGACATAGATATACAAGCTTGCAACTCTGAGAGGATTTGTAAAGCTTCATTTTTTTCCAGGGGGTGGGCCTTTACACCATGGCAAAAGACCAATCACTTTGAGAAGAACCTAAGGGGTACAAGTTGTAAAACATCTGACCCCAGCATCCTCACTTAAAGTCCCTTAAGGTCTTCTTAACCTGTACCAGGTGCCCTGTGTGAATTATACCTGTCCAAGACACAGCTGGCAGCACCAGATGCTAGAGGGAGTGGATCAAGTTCCTAATATATTCCTACGCACAAACAGACATCAGGGTGGGATTAAGGGGGGATTGTGGGAGTTTTCCCCTGCGCCGCCACTGCCACGCACTGCAGGCGAGCCAAGTGTACGTGTGCGAGAGATATGCCATGCCCTGCTCAGCTGATTGAAAGGACCAGGTGGAACAGTCTCATCACTCAGGTGCTAATAAGCAACTGGCCCGTTTGTGTCACGATGTTGTTATATTCCATCCAGGTAGCCAAAGAAGAGTCTTTGAACTGCTTGGAGCTGGTGCAGAAAGGCATGTGGAGAGTATATATATATATATGTATAATGAGAGTAAGCCTGTCATACATCTTAAAAGACAATTACAAGTCATTGTATCTACCAAAACATACACCATGTCCTTTTTATTAGTAGAATTTAGACCATCACATCTACTGAACTGTGTGTGTTGAGGAACACTGTCTGTTTCTTAACATTCAAGATGTTTTTCCTGAAACATCCACTCAAAGGAAATCTGCTCAGATTCTGAAGATGTCGTGAAGTACATTGACTTTGCGTGCAGAGACAGAGAAAAAACAATTGCCCTCAGTGCCATTTCGACAGACCTCTGTTGAGCTCCTCGGCGGAGATAAGGGAAATCGATAGCAAAAGGACCCGCTTCACGTGCGTTTTGTCTCGGTAATTGCACATAATGGACCCCCTGACCTTTCGGATGCACAAAAAAGCCAAAACGCATTCATAATCTGTTGCCGTGTGTTTCTGTGAGCGTGTTCTCAAACTGTCCACCGACAAGTGTTGATCAAGAGACAAATCTGCGCTCCTGTTTTTGTCAAGGAGAGTGCCGTATCGAGTGCCTGTCGATAACTGCTTGCTTGACACAGGTGTACCTGCAGGTCAAGGAAGTGGAAATATTGACAAGTCTAGGGTTATGTAAGTATGGCAACAAAAGCGCAAAGAGGAAGACCTAATGTAACTCACAAAATCGATACTAAGGCAACTCTTGATTCGTGTTCTCAGACCAAAGTGGGTCCTTTTTCATTTTAATAATGCCTGCTTGGAAGAAAAAAAAAAGTTTATGGTGAGGCTTGGCAAAATGGTGGAATCGGTGTGGGAAGTGGCAACAAGGATGACAGTGTGGCATAGTGGGTAAGAAACAGAGCTTGTAACCAGGCGGTTGCTGGTTTGATTCCCTCTCGGGGCATTAGTGGTGTACCCTTGGGCAAGGCATTTAAGTCACAATTGCCTCTGTACATATCCACTTATATAAATGATTAATATTGTATTTTGCTCTGGATAAGAGTGTCTGCTAATGTAATGTAAAGTGCAGAGGTGCAGTGGGTGTGACCTGATTTATAAAGGAAGTGAGATAGCTGAGCCTTGTAATGAGCTCTGCTTTGTGGCAGCTTGGTATTTTCTATGCTATCTGTGAGTGGTCACTAACTAAAATAAATGTCTATATGTGTGGCGTGTCTCCACTTTTTTGATCACATTTTATGGTTGTATTGTCCTTTGGAGCACCCGTTTCTACACTATTTTCCTAAAAGATGACTGTTGACGTGAAAATTGAAAAAAAAAAAAAAAACACCAGTCACAGCGACAGTGATAGTAAAGTCTTCATTTTGGAAAAAAAAAGTCTTTCTGTCACACATTACTGAGCTTAATCTTCAAATGAAGGGCTCTAGCATGCTCAACAGCTGCTTCTGTTTGTGACTTTAAGAGCATCTGATGAATGTGCAGAAGCCAGAAATCCCTGCTAGAGGTACACAATGACATTTATTTCTGGAATCTTTATTTATTAACATATTTGTTCATTTTATTGGGAATTTATCTGGTCCAGGTTGTACCACTGGGTCTGTTTGTGATGTGTTATTTGGGGTGAGCTGTTTAAAATTTAAACTGTTCGTATGTTTCAGCTGAATAATGAATGCACACATGTATAGTGTTTGCCAGTAAGTGTGTGTGTGTGTGTGTGTTTGCGTGTGTGCGTGTGTGTGTGTGTGTGTGCGTGTGCATGCGTATGCCTACATGCATGAGACTTGGTGTGTGTTTTTGTGTAAAGATACGGCAGGAACTTTATTGCATCATACTACAGGAACTATTTACTTCCGTTGTCAACAAATTTATCAAAGGAAACTTACAAGAGGCTTGACAGTGTGGATGCCACTGGTTAAAAGTGATTTATACAGAGAGGCTTTTTTATCTGGAACAATCGAGGCCAAGCGGCTTGCTATAAATCACAGGGGTACAGACAGCAGTGTCCCAAACGGGATTTGAAGCAGTAACTGCCCAGCTCGGAGCCAGGTGTCCCGAACACGCTGTCCCCCCATCTTTGGCATCGATTCACAGAAAAGAACGGCTAGGCTTAACCTCACCTGCACCCTCAACTCTACTTTCTTACCGTCACCTACCACCCTAACCCCACCCTCCACCGTCCCCACCCTCATCTCCACCCCCTAACCTCACCCTCAACTGTTTTACCTGCTCCTTAAATTACATTGCATGACATTCATTTAGCCCAAAAGAACAAAAGTGTATCCATTCAAGTTGAACGAGCAACAGTATCAGAACAGGCGAACAACACCGCCAGACCAGTGAGTGTGAGCATGACACTATGCAAGCCCAACCACAAGTTAACTTGTGCTAACTGCATTAGAACCTAAGGGAAGCCAAGTACACACACTACCACAGATAAATCCCCATTCTCACCTCTTCATTCAATCCCACCTACCCAAGCTCATCCTTAGTGTTCCCACTCTCACCATCAGTCCCACCTTTATCCACACCCACTCAATCCCTCATTCTAAACCCAACCCCCTAGCCCCGTTCACATTATCAACCAGTGTGCTGCTTTGTGAACAGACTGTTTTCAAGGTCCAAAATGGAAAGTGGAGCAGGTGGGCTTAACCTGATTTACAGTACAAGCACACAAAGGCAGGGTATGCACATGCACCACTCTGTTAAGGGGTGTCTAAAAGGTCAAAACAGAGGGTCACTAATGTAAAGACTGCATCTCCAATCAGGACACTGACTTATTCATGTAAAGACTGCATTTCCCATAAGGACACTGGCTTACTCATATAAAGACTGCATTTCCCATAAGGACACTGGCTCACTAATGTAAAGGCTGCATTTCCCATAAGGACACTGGCTCACTAATGTAAAGGCTGCATTTCTTATCAGGCCACTGCCCTACTCATTTAAAAGCTGCATTTCCCATATGGACACTAGCATACTAATATAGAGACTCCATTTCCCAACAGGACACTGGCTTACTCATGTAAAGACTGCATTTCCCATAAGCACCATGCCTTACTAATGGAGAACTCCATTTCCCATCTACACACACTTGCTCACTTATATAAAGACTCCATTTCTCACCTGGCCAGGCAGTATGGTATCAGAGTGGCAGATAGATAATAGCCCATATGCTTAGATTCTGACTGCAAATTCATTTTCAAATGACTGTAAAAGACAGATTAGCAGGTTCCATGCAATTTTGTAGCATATTTCCATCTGTATCAGCCACCTCTCCCTCTCCGGCTGATCGATATAGGTTAGCAAAAATGATTATCTGTGTGTGTTCACGCTGTGTTTTACTGTGTGACTTCACCGTGCAGACAAGCCTACTGCAGCAAAACTGACAAAAAAAGACAAATTACAGCTTCTGAAATACAATTTATACCACCTTCTCTTGAAGCTGGTCTTGAAGAAAACTGTAAGTCCATATTGTTTCATAAAAAAATATCACTTGTGTGTGTATGTGTGTGTGTGTGTAATCTATGCGGGTAGGCTTATCAATGGAGAACATTTCACAGAAAGCAACAGACAAAGACAACATCCACTTCCTTATGTCACTCTAAGATGCCACCTTCGGACCCAGAGTAATGCGTTTAAGATGACTGGTGGGCTTCATCAATCATCCAGCGGAGGTAATCAAACCCTGGAATTATGAAAAATGTGGCTGTCATGATGAAACGTCTGATGGAGAGAAGGACGGGCGTGGCGTGTCAGAGAAAACGGTTCACATTGTTCTGGAAAGACAGCTTCCCTTACAGAGTTGAATTAATGTGGTAGGTAAGAAAAATAAATAAATAAATAAAATATATATCATAGTCAGATAAAGTAATATGGCATATAATTTTATGTTACAGTATATATATTTATATTAATAATGAACTTCAAAATGAGAAGTGTCAAGGAAATGAAACCCTCCTTACTCAATGTGGTTGCAGCTGAATCTTAGCTGTAGGAATTCAAGAGGAATGTACTTATCTGAATTGTTTTAGTTTTCAACACAAAGACAAATCAAATCATGCAGATTAAAGTGTGTACATTGGCTCCAAGTAAATATTCAGTTTCACCCATGATAAACCACAGAGGAATTTCAGATAAGTACATGCTTGTGCAGAACTGTGATGAAGTCATCAACCATTCAGACAATGTCCTCTTGAATTCCTACAGTGTATTACAGCCAATTGGTGCCTAGCTGCTTTACTTGTGGAAGAGAAACCACACCAGACTGTAGTTCAAACTATTAATTTCCTGTCAAAGGAAAATATAGATTCTCCTACACAGGCCTCTTTTGTCAATGTTTGTCTTTGTGTTGAAAACTAAAACAGTTCTTACTAAGCTGGCTAACTCAAATCTGCCTGCCCTTAAATATCATAACAATCAGAAATGTATGCTCAATGCATTGATTTTGTGTCACTAAAGATTTCCAATGCCTTCTATGTTTCCAAGATGAGGTTTGGAAAAGAGCCCCAGTGTGGTTAAGGTGTTACATCCATGAGTCATATGATGCTTGAATAATAAGAGAGGCAGTAAAAACACCAATGTCCAATGCCATATCCAAGCGTGATACAGCAGAATGTCTGCCCAGATGATCACTGCACTGTTGAACTTATCTGATCATAATTAGCTTTGTGTCGACCCCTCTCTGCTAGCGGGAGTTTACGACACTGTGGTAATCTCTAAACCCAAGCTGGTTCCACCACAGAGTGTGTGTAATGGCATTTTCATGCAAAGTTTAACTGTTCTGTTTATTTGCCCTTTCAAACATGGGAATTATAGGAATGTGTCAGTGTTGAGTGTCAAGTGCTGTATAACAAAATGTATCAAGTCTTCAATCCCCCAGGGTTTATGAGAAGGCGGATACCTACCTAAGAAAAAAGATAAATGTTTGTTTTACAAATGAAATGTGGTGCAGGAGTTGTTTTGTTTTTGTTAGGCAGAAAAACACTAACCACCTGCGAGTCCATCCACTCGTGTGGAGCCTGTTTATTTCATTAATACCTGACCCATGGGGTCTGATCTCACCAATGCCGCTCTTCCTCACCTTGTGTCTCATACATGTTAACAGCCCGCCTGAGGCAGTCAAGGCCAGCGACTTTGAAATGCTCTTGGCTCTTTGGTGATGAATGAACGTGTTGCGGGACTCAACTGACGTGCACAAAGCACACAGAGGCTGACTCTGAGGGCTGGCACACCACCAGCTCATAGCACAAACCAGGAAAAAAAAAAAGAAAAAGATATCTGTTTAGCAAGAACTGTGAGATCTTCAATACTGTGTGTGTGGGGGTGGCGGGTCATGATTAATCATAGTGACATTAATTACTGTCATTGATGCTGAAGGGGACAGAGAGTTTGTATTAGTTTCATGCTGACACAGTCATGTGGCGTGGTTTTCTGATCCTGACTGACAATTGAAATCAAACAGCCATCTTCCCCCCCCGCCAAGATCATTCCCTCAAAGGATTCCCAAAACCATATCTTTAATACTACAAAGCAGCTTATTCTTGAAAACAAAGCCGTTTTTTTTTTTCTACAGGAACCTTTTGTTCCAAATGTTTGGTGGATTGTACTAGAGTGCTTCTTCTGTCTGTGATTCTCATCCAGACCCCCTAGTGCAATCGGTTTATTCAACTGCACAAAACAGCCCGCCATGCGAGTTTGTTCTTATGGTGAAAACAGCTGCACCCTCATGGTTGCGTTCGCAGGTAGCTAACCTCCGCACAGCGCTTCAGACGGTGGCAGACGTGACGGCAAGCGAGGCGTCCTCTGCGAAACATCTCCTTTGATTTCCACCTGACATGTCTGATATTCCCCAGAGGTCAGATGCGACTCTGTTGTGTGTGGAAGATTATGACATCATTCCTTCTACTGGGAAATCAAAGGCCTGAGCCAAAGCTGCACACACCTGCCAGGGATCTTTCAGGTGGGTGATGTTAAAATGTTCTTTGTGCTGTTATAGCATTTCTTCATTTTTTTATGCCCTAGAGCTTGTTAGGCTTAGGTGTTTTTTTCATGTCCAAGACCTTTAAGGAGGAAAGACACTGAGAGAGAGAGAGAGAGAGAGAGAGAGAAGGCTACCTCCAATTTTTTACAGGCAGACTGTAGGCTCCCAGATGACCAGTGGGGGTAGCTGGTGTGTGACCCTGGCACCCACTCCTATCCCCAGAGGAATGAAACCAATTTGTTCCACTGCTGTGGGATCCTGGTTATTGTCGGCTGATGGTTGTTTATATATTATTATTCTCAGTAGTAGGAGCAGTAGTAGTAGTAGTAGTTGTAGCAGCAGTAGTAGTATTATGATTAAAGCATTATGCTTTGTGTGCAAAAGGTGGGTTACGGCTTATTCCTGAGACAGGTATCACTATGAATTCATACAAAGGGATTCAATGCACATGTAAAATGCATGATATGTTTAATCTGCAAAACGCAGACCTGAGATAAGACTGTCAATCAGACCCATTCTGGCTGAACTGATGATACGCACCACTTTACTGTATACACTGCTGGTATGAGAGAGAGAGAGAGAGAGAGAGAGAGAGAGAGAGAGAGAGAGAGAGAGAGAGAGAGTTCTATGTTTGTGGTACATGACCTTTTAATAGGAGACACTTGACCTTTGACCCTTACACTCTGTTTTTTTGTACTGAATTCCACATTATACTTAGTTCAGAATGGCCTAATTAACAGTTCTGTGGGGGTCTTAGATGATCATTCTTGTCCACCCTGAAGTATATACTATATAAGGTTATTGTAGGAACAAAAACACAGGTGAATAAACAAGACAGAAATGATTACTATTGTTCTCTTTTCTCCCAACAGTATTTTGTCCATTACATAACATTATTCATGTAAAGAATGCCTGGATGACTATAAATGTCTTATGAATTATAATAATTAGAGGGTTTTTTTTGATACACATAATGCAAAGTAATATGAATGCTAATTGAGTCTCCTTTGTGAACTGAATACAGAAGACGTTACTGCCCTCACGATAAGCATGTTAAAAAATGTCATTAATTCAAGCTGCCCGTCCAATTATTTTCAAATAGTTAGCAGTTTATATCACAGAGAGGGATTCATCCATGAGATTGGAAGGGGGCGGAGACAGAGGTGGGTTTTCTGAGTATGAAAATGAATGCAGGCTGGAGCCTCTGTTTCAATATTTCTAAATGGAATCTGCTCAGAAATAGTTCCTTAGGTCTAAGTATTACAGTGCATAGGTGGAAACTGTCAATAGCATTACTACATGTAAAGCAAACTTGCAATGGTTTCAGCTTACAGAATGTCACCTTCTTAGGAGCTGCTGACACAAAAGACAGGATTTGCCTTCTACCATGTCTAGGCAGAGAAAACACTGTCAGAAGACAATGCCTTACCTCCTGTTTCTGTAATTGCACATGTCACCTTTTTGGATGCTGACCCACCTCACCTGGCACCTCAGTTGCAAGTCACTTAATACAGCAGAGATACATCACACATGTAGATTGTCCTGCTCACAACACCTGCAGGAATCTCAAGGTTCCTTTGTAATTAGAAGAAGCCTGCTTTCTGGAATGAGACGACACAGCAAACTTGGCGGTTGATGAATTCCAGCCCTTTGAAGCGTGCTGATTGAGCTAATTATTCACTGCATTAAAATTAACAAAAAAATGCATTCCTCTGTTGCCTTCAAGTCATGCATATAAATAGCGTTTAAAGTTTTCTGTTGCCTTTTTTATTTCAGCCGTTTGAATCAGCACCTGCTGTAGGTGTTCTCCAGTGCTTTGCCACCAGGTGATGTCAGCTGGCTCCCCGACTTAGGCACTGTGACATTTTTTAACAAGTGGCACCAATTACCAGGGCAATCATACCCTTCTCCTCCATTAAATATTTATCAATGCTCATTGTTTACCATGGCACCAAAATGAAAACAGATGCATAATTAATGTATGACACTTAAGGAAGCAGACAGTCGCCTTATATTGCATTCATTGTTGATTACGGCAATGCCGCATTATTGCCACTGTTTTTATTACCTCCAGTGAGCATTGCTAAGGAGTTTCTACTTAATGTACCTGCATAATTGAACGGAAGCAGAAATGTTTAAAGTACCACAAACCATTTATCATTCTTTGGCACATGCGTCGTCACTTACAAAAGTAATTTTTCTTCTGATAAAAAAAGGGGGTCTGGAAATGGGCAGAAGAAAGAGAATCATTCATTTAAATAGTAAAAAATGGAATGTGTTGGAAAGTGGGGAGAATTTGGCATCATCCATTCTGAATACTGTTTATTGTCTATAGGCATGTATATATATGAGTGCCCCAATTTGCCCCGCGATAAAAAGGTGTGCTGTGGAGTGCCCCATGGAAGAGTATGTGGGCCACTTGTGTTGCTTCCATGCATTAATGTTATGAGTTCTGGCATGCCCTTTCCAGCTTTTTATGTATACAGATGATTCAGCCTTACTTGTATCTCACAAGGATGGGGCCACATACTTATTTTTGAATTAGAAAACATTGGTTTCCAGAAAATAAAATGTCCCTGCATAAGGGCAGAACAGAGTCCATTTTATTTTGGTCAAGAGTTAAGCTCAGAAGTGCCCCTGGTTTTGTAGCAACAGGCTCCACAGTGACTGCAAATGACTCTGAAAATGACCTTGGTTTTAAGCTGGACAGTTAGCTGACTGGCAAAAATATGGCAATTTAGGTCCAAGAATAAACCCATCAGAGTACCAAGTTTTTAACTAGGAAGATACTGGCCATGGCCCACGTTCAATGTCACTTTGCCTGTACGTCCTGGTACAGCATCATTTCTAAATGTCTAGAACACAAATCAGAAACAGCTCAAAACAAGCTAATCAGAATTGTATTTAAACTATCCCCTTGTACCCACCTGTCTGCTCTATATTTTAAAAGTCTTATGTTGCTTACTGTGGAATATAGTGTTGCCATGTTAAAACTTAACTTAAAACTTAACTTACAACTTAACAAATATTTTAAATATTTGTACACAATATTGTTTTTAATGCAGGTCAGAATTATTTCAGACCCTAGTTTACCCTTGTTAGAAACTGGCATAAGCACAGGACAGTCAGCTGGGAAAAAATCACTTTCATATACAGGTACTACTGCCTGGAACATTTACATTTACATTTACATTTATTTATTTAGCAGACGCTTTTATCCAAAGCGACTTACAAAAGTGCATACAGTAAGTATAGCGACAGTACGGGGACAGGATGTGTACAGTTCCAAAATACCAGTTGTCCTTAAAAACCAATAAGTTCAAGAAAATGTTCAAATTGTCAATTATAAGGTGGTTGATGTCTAATATTACTGGATAAAGGTTATTCTGAAATAATTTTCTTATTGGGAATACATTTTATACATGATGACATATGTCTGTTGTAGGATTTCTTTGTTGTCACTATACCTGACCTTTTTTGTCTGTCCTCAGTGACCCACAGCAGGAATAAGTCTCTGACTTCACTGTGGTTTTATCCTTACTTGTTATTTAATTTGTCTATTGTGGCTCCATTTACTTGCCGAGTTATGATCCTACTTAATGGAGCGATTTGTAGATGATTTAATTTTCAAATATACTACTACTACTAAAAGCAGACACCTCAGGTTCCACAGTATCCCAGGGTTCCTTTCAGAGTCATCATATTCACAAACATCTTGAGCACCAGCTGAGTTGGCTTGCAATCTGTACAATTGTAAGTCCTATGGATTTCTGCAGGGCTACATTACCTGTCCTGCTGGAGGGAACGTGGTCAGTATGGCTGAAGTTAATTGGAAAAGTAAGAGAATACTTTGAGCAATTACACCCATTTTGTAAGACCACGGTCCTGGATAATGGCCAAAAGCTACCAGAAGAGGCTCGGCTGTCTTCTGTGAGGCCTGAAGGGAGGGGCAAGGGAAGAGGTTTGTCTGTTTTACCCATGCTGTCCTTCTCGAGTTCTCGACCTCAAAAGTGTGCGAGCAGAATTTCCTGCCAGATGTAAGCAGCGTGTTGATTTGTGAATAATGAAAGCAGAGGACTGTCTTATTTCTGAAATAACTGGGTGTGTACTGTAACATACAGTAATCTCAGCATCCTTCCTCTCACTGGGAAGTGGCATTTTCCAGCCTCGCCACTCAGGAGTCAAAATCAGGCCCATGACATCTGAAATGAGTGGTGTCACATCTACAGAGCTTTTAATGAGGAATAAGCTATTGTTAGAATTGTAGCTTCTTAAATCACACACTTTCTTTGTGTTTTGTGCCAAGTCATGTGCAAAAGAAAAAGTTTTCCTTTATTTGTTTGTTCTTTGCTATGTTGTCTTTTATGGATTGTTATGGTCCATGTATAGATACTGAAAGGGCATTTTAAGTAACAATCGGCCATAATGTGTTTTTTGTGTATTGGACACTCTAAAAGATGAAAAATCACATTTCTGACACACTGCACCTATATGGGTATTAGGCTTTTAGTGAAAATATAAGGTAAATGTAAATAACTGTATATGAATATTTTGTGGCTTATGTTTGCACATTAGAGACACATTTCAGATAAGCTAATTGTGGGGAAAAAAGTTGACTCCAACAGTTTTCAGAAGTGCTCCATTTTATAGTAAAATAACTTAAGATAAAAGTAGCTGTGAGGAAATACTTTCTGTGAGTTGGAAAAGTCTAAATCATATAAATGTCTGAATGTTTGACATGGGTAGGTGGGTGTTAGGGAGTTAAACACAAAGGCGTACAAACAGAACACAACCAGAAATCTGATGCAATGAAAATAAACATAAGCAAACAAAGTACAAAATGGGTTCCTGAATGATCAGGATCAGTCATCTCTGCAGTGCAGAACATCTTGTGAAAAACTTGAAAGGACCCATAGGGATTTGATACAGTCTGTTCTCTCTCTCTCTCTCTCTCTTTCCCTCTCTCTCCTCCCACCAACACCCCCACCCCTACCCTTATCCCTACCCCTTCCCCTACACCTCTCTCTCCTTCTCGCCCCACCCACTCGACCTCATTCTCTCTCCCTTTCTCCCTTCCCACCCCAACTCTCTACCACTCTCTCCCCTTCTACCTTCTAGACCTACTTCCCTCTCTCTCTACCTCTCTCTCGCTCTCCCCTCCCACCCCACTCATCCTCCACCTTTCTCTCCTTTTCCCCACCAACTCTCTCTCTCTCTCTCTTCTGCTTATCCCCCCCACCCCTCCTCTGTACCACTCTTTCCCCTCCTACCCCATCTCTCTCCCTCTCCCTCTCTCTCCCTTTCTGTCTCTCTCTCTGCCTCTCCCTCTCTCTCCTTTTCTCTATCTCTCTCTCTCTGTCTTCCTCTCTCTCAGCCTGTTTTATCAGCATTCTTTTTGCATACAGGGGTGTCAGCGCAGACTGTATTCCAGACAGGTATCTGGCAAAGCGTTTCTTTGGACTGGTGAAAAGGTGCCGTCTGCATGCTAATACCCGTGCAACGTGCCGCAGCCTAAGTAGCTGGCTATAATGCTTTTATTATTCTTTTGACTTAGATGGGGAGGGGTGCTGACTTACAGCTCCAAAAAGGAATATATATTATATGCATTAGCATTTATTTATTTAACACAAACTGCAATCTGAGGGCTGAACTCTCGCTTAGCGACGGAAAACGGACGCAGGTGAAATTTGAAGTAGCATGCAGTCACCTCCATGAAATCTGAACGCCCTGATCAGATTTTACAGGCTGATGGTTTTTAAGTTTGTTTGAAACTCAATTTGTCTTCTGTCTAAAGTGGAAGGAAGGAAAAACAGGTCTGTGTAATGTATTAAAATGCTAATCTGGATGTGAAATTCCCTGCTATCTGTAGCCATCATAACCAAATCACCACCCGGGTTCGTTCACTGTAACCTGACATTTAGAGAGATAATAGTTCTGTCTATTCCCAATCACATTGGAACTCTCGCCAGTGTAATTATTCTCATGTTTTTTGGCAGCCAGGTTATCTGTAAAACATGACATCTGTCAGTACTTGGCTTTAAGATCCTTAAAAAAAAAAAGCCTAGAGATAATACAGCTATGAATATGGATAATAACCTGAATGCTAAACTAAAAGGTGATTGTATGAATATGGATCACAAATGAATGAATGAATGCGGATTGAAAACAGGGTATTCAAATAAAGTTGGATACGATACTGACACATGATTCAACACACGACTTTTGGCTCCCATGAGTTACAGCAACGATACCTCATTTCACGTTAGGACACATTTTCTCCACCAAAAATAAACCGTAAGTAATAGCTCTTCAATAAATTGCAATTTGTAGACAGTAACATCATTGTGCATGGAAGGAGAGAAAAGACAACACGGGCTGCAGTGTGGCACAGTGGTAAGGAGCAGGACTTGTAACCGAAAGGTTGCTGGTTTGATTCCCCAGTGGGACACTGCTGCTGTACCCTTAGGCAATTATCCCACAATTGTCTCAGTAAATACCCAGCTGTGTAAATGGGTGACGTGTAAAAAGTGTAACCTGTTTAAGTCGATCTGGGTAAGAGCATCTGCTAAATGTCAAAAATGTAATGTAATGTAAATCAAACAGACACTAATAATGACAACTATGTAGGCATATATAACCTGCATAATGATTACAAATGATTGAGGGCTGGAGAACACTCAAAGGCATGGCTCTAAGCATGGCCTAGTGGCATGGCCTGATTGTACTGCACTAAATTGATATGTATACAGCAGGAGGGTTGCTGCTCACTGCACACGCCTGCCCCAGCAAGCTTCTCCCAGGGTTGTTGCGAGCTTGCGTGACAGGAGGGATAGGTGTGTGTGTGATTTGGGGGGGTGGGGGTGTGTGACGTTACCGTGACAGCGTTTTCACATCAAAGTTGTGACGGAAGTGTCACCGCCTCATTTTCACAGAAAAAAAAAGAAAAAGAAGAAGCAGCACTCGCCCGCCACCAGGGCATTATATCCCAGACAGCGAGAGCTGAATAATTTAATTCCATTTGCGGGAAAAAGCAGGGAGTCAGAGAATCCAGGGCACACTTCCTGAATCTCCCACTGCTCCTATCTGACACGGCTGTGACGACAAGGCCATATCTGCCCAGATGAATCCCTGACGTCCTGAAAAAAAGGGTTGTGAAGGTTATAACTGGGTTACATCACCAGGAAGTTTCAACATCCCATGCTTTGTTTCGAGTTGCTTCTTCTGTTTGGTCACTTTAATGTGCTGTGATACAATGAGAGGAGAAGTGATTGATGGCCATTACTTCCCACATTGGTAACTCCGCCCCTTTCCTGGCTCAGACCACGCCCCCTCAACCCCATTAGCCACACTTGATGGTCATTTGGGTTTGTCAGTGCCTCATAAAAGGAACTTTCACACCTGTATGTGGTGTGGGCGTTAGGAGTGTTTGTTGGAACGGAAGCTGAGAAAAGTTTGCTGCGTATTAGAGAAGTTTTCTGTGTATTTGTTTTTGGATGAGAGCCCAGGATTGTGTTTTTGACCTGTGGTCTAGACCAGACTGCTCTTATGAATTTTTCCCTGATTTTGGTTTTGTCTGCCCTGCACCAGGACCTGTATTTGCTTTGGTTTGGGTGATATTATCACAAAAGTTCTGCCACTTCAGGCCTGGGTTACAACGCTTTTGGGTTAAGAAAAAAAGCAGTTTTGCGAGTTTAAGATACAGGAAAACAACATATCAAAGAGTGTGTTTATGTTAACTCCTTTTTGACCAAAAATGAAACAATTTATATAGTTGTAAAGTATAGCTTTCTTTCCAAAGTTGCTTCAAAAACAAAATTCCACTGGTTTGTAGCAGATTTCCAACAAAAGACTCCAAGTCAGCCCAGAGCTGAAAACCCTACCACTCCTACTGGCTGCAATGGCAGAGCAGGGCCAGAGGCTGGGACACATCAAACCGTAGATACAGCCTGTGGCACATTTGTTCTTCATCCATGGTTAATATTCAGTTGTTCCTCAAAACTTTATCTTCTGAAATGCTTCCTGGCAGAATTGCGGTTCCATTTCCTACCACTAAAAAGGGGGTGGCAGTGTAGATGGGAAACGCTGTGGTATCAACACATTTCTGGAAATGTTCACTGAATGTTAATTGCGCGTTAAATGTGAGTGTTTCGATGCACATCACACCTGTTTCTCAACTGTCTTGATAAAAAAAGACAAGGCGTCAATGGAGTGATTCCTATGGCATCGCCAGGTTCAATAACAAGGCAATTAACTGTACGATTTGAGCGTGTGATTTCTGTCTTTATTAACCTAACTAAGATCCTGGGCAGTATGTACGGTACACATGAGTGGTTATGTGCATTGGACACATGTTCGGTCACCTACTCCTAATGGACTGAGAAATTCGAATGTGTCCACATGACTGGTGTTCCTTTATTGCATTATCTCACCTAACCCAATTATGCATTATGATGTTCAGAACAATGCCTCATTAGGATTTGTGTTATTCAGATATGCTGTTAATATGGCCACATCATGCATTGAGGACTGATAATTCAGCAGATGTGAATTTCCATCCTATCAAGGCGTGAAGGCTGTGATGGGTGCAGATACAGAGACCAATGAAGGGATCCCTCCTGACCATGGGCCGAGAATACCGGCCCCCACTTTTGACATCATACACAGGGAAAAGACAGGAGGTAGACGAGGTGCAGAAAGGATGCTGTGAACAGCTGACATGGAAGGGAAGCTGCAAGATTTTTTTTGTTTGAGGATGGGACCAGATTATTTAATTGGATAGGGGTTGTCTACAATTCTCAAAATTTAAAATGTGTCCATGTACTCACAAACATTTTCTTTCCTTTTTCACATCTAAGGTCCCAATTTGCACCACAGTGGAAAGAGGCTCGTCGTGTCCTGCCACTGCAGACTCCTGGTCACTGTCAGCTAATAGCAGAGCTCTGCTGTCACCAGGTCTAGGCCTTAGGGCTTGGCCTGTGCTGACAACAGGTGCCTGAGCCAACTGAGCCACTCAGGAGACCCCATGATAATTAATATTTGATGAGTGTGTAAACATTGTCAGTTAGAAAAAAAAATATATGCACAGCTCTAAAAAGGGAAAGGAAATGTAAGAAAAAAAGTCTAAAAGAATTACAATGCTGTGAAAAAAATTTGCAACAACTATTGTTTATTTTCATAGCAGATTCCTTCCTCATCCAGGGCAATGGGCAATCACCCTGCATGAGGAAGGAATTGAGAGTTTGTATGTAAAGCTATACATTGCCCGGAGCAAATCAAGATATGCACCTTGCTCAAGGGTAAAATAGCAGTTCCCCTCCCAGGGACTGAACCCACAACCTTTGTGTTACAAGGGAGCCATACATACAGGTAATGTAACAAACAATAAGACCACACAGCGATATATAGCTGAACTTGCTGCGCTTGGGGTATACAGCTGAGATGGCACGATGATGGATTATGCCTGAAGGCTGATCAAGGATCTGCCAATCCTTCACCTCTCGCTGGCTTTAAAAGGTATGACTTCAGCGCTGTTAACGAGGTCGCCAGTGAGCGTGCACACCTGGGGATCCCAGGCATGCTAGCCCTGTCCTCTCTCCCCCGCACATGCTCATTACTGCTCTGTGGAACAGCTGGGGCATGGTGATAGCTTGCAGCCTCCTGTGCTTGTTAGAGGGAGGGAGAGAGAAGGAGAGAGATGGACAGAGAAAGGAGAGAGAGGGACAGATAGAGACAAAGAGGGAGGAGTAAGAGAGAGAAAGAGAGAGAGAGAAAGAAGGAGAGTGAGGGCTGGATAAAGACGGAAAGAAGGAGGGAGAGAGAAGAAGAGATGGAGGGAAATAAAGGAAGAACACATGATCGTTGCACATGGGACAATAACTGTTCTCTAGCCATCTGGTCAGGATTTGCACTATACAGTTATCATTGTTTTGCATATCGTACAACAATAACTGTTTTTCTACTGCACTTCATACTGTATAATAGCAATAACCTTACCCTTGTTTATTCTTGCTTCATAATTCATTTTATACTATGTATATAATCATAGCACATGCACGATAACTTGCACTATAACTCAACGCATAATTGCACAAACTTCTTTCTATTAGTTGTATTTTATACCTCTTATTTATTTTATTCAATTTATTCTTTGTTGTTTTGATGTGTGCCGGACGGTGCAGTTGTGACCCTCAAATTTCCTTCGGGATTAATAAAGTATTTCTTATTCTTATTCTTATTCTTAAGAAGGGAGAGTTTTGAGTTTTTAGCCCCACTTTATCATGGCATCACATCACACCACCTATCAAACAAGTGAAGAGACACATTAATTCAGAGAAGTAGAAGGAAAAAAACAGACTCTATCCTACAAAACAGAAACAAAGCAAACGGGTAAAAATACAACAAACAAAACAACAACCTAACAGGTAATCAAAATCGAGACATTATTCAGACCCATTATTTATGTCCAGGGTGCATAAAACTCCCCCCACACCTCAAATACCTGAACTTACCTAGAATGGCCATCAATGTATAATACGGGTGGTGAACAACCTCATTATCATACTGCTGGGATTTACTGACCCCCACGGAAGGATACAGTGATCGCACATCCTCCAAATGGCAAGTACTTCAACAAAGTAACTTGAGTTCTTTTGCAAAAGCCATAAACCAGTCCTAAAATGAATAATTGAAATGAAAAGACCTCACCCAAGTACTCAAAGTACCTCTTTAAAAAGAGAGCTCAACCCTGTTAATTGAGGACAATGAACAAAAAAGTGCTGTTCAGCTCTTCTGTTCAGAAGCAGAAAGGGCAGGCCTCCTGCGCTGTTGGATTGAGGTGTGCCAGATATCTGCTCGTAGCTATAGCCCAGTGTACTATCCTAATGAACAGGATAACTCTCAGTTTTTAATTGGGTAGTTGTACAGCGGACTGAAACAACCTTTGAGGAGGAGTCTAGGCAGCAACATTTCTGATGCCTGAAGCCCTGCCAGAGACTGAGGCCTGGTCACCTTGACATAAACGAAAGACACATGGCTTTCTTCCTCAAAGCCCCCATCCCTGGGCTTCTAAAAGGCATTGTCAGCTCCTCCCCTTTCCTGCCACTCCCCAACAGCAACAGTGACAGACAGTACATGTTCATCATTCCACCATTCAGGGTGGGTGCTGCTTACCAAAAAAAAAAGGCTCTTGAGCAGCTCTGGGAGGGACGCACACACTCGCTCCATCAGCCACTCCACTACACCAGCTGACCGGATACCTGTGGCCTGATCTAGACAAAGACCTCTTCTCCAATGTGTTGCATCCATGACAAGAAGCAGCTTGACACACACAGGGCTAAACATTGCTGACATTGTTAAGGGAGTTGCGGTACAATGGTGAGGAAAAGAGAGAAAGCAGTAACTACCTCCATTTATTTAATTTTCTTTCACTTCCAGGGTGTGTGTGTGTGTGTGTGTGTGTGTGTGTGTGTGTGTGTGTGTGCGTGTGTGTGTGTGCGTGTGTGTGTGTGTGTGTGCCTGTCTCACTATTGTCCTTTGTTTATGTATTATTTATGTTGGAATAAATATTTCGGCAATACAATTGTAAGCTTTATCACACCAGTAAAGGAAGTTGAGAGAGAGAGGGAGATATAGAGCAATGTCAGAACAATTCTGCTGCAGAATTGGCTGAGGGACAGAGAGAGAAAGTTTGAAGTTTTGAACTGTCAGTGGTACAGTGCTAATATAATAAGGTAAAATAAACTTCTCCCTCTCAGACCACACAAAATGCACCTTTAGACTATAAAGACTGTAATATAAACATACTGTATAAATATAATGTCTTCTTTATGAGGTACAAAAAAACCGTTTTATAGGTTATTAAGATTCCTAGCTACAAGGGTGCACTAAAGAAAGACAATGCATGAAAAAAGTTAATTTTTTTAGTTAAAGTTAAAAAGTATTTGTTTGGTAACATTTATCGTCAATAAAATTACCACATGGAACGGATAAGAGGACCATTCTCTATGTTAAAAAAACAGGTTCATTATTGATATAGGAACTTTGTACAGAACAGCAAACCTGCGGAGAGATGTGGTTGGAATAGTTCATCGGAAAATTGGTTTAGTCAATTGCCTTTCTGTTGTACGCTCTGGCACAAAATTGTCCTTATGGAACTCCAGCAATCCCTTCCCAGCCTCAGTTTTACCATCGGAGCATCCTGGATATTTGTAGTTTTCCTGTTCATGCCCTACTCTCCTGTTACACAGGAGTTAAGTTTTATGTATCTGTTTTTAGTGTACCTGAGGCAGCTGAAGTTTAAACTGAACCACCATTGTTACTTTATTATGTTTTTATCAGATGCTCTTATCCAGAGCGACTTATATAGGTTACAGTTTTTTTACGTGTTATCTATTTACACAGCTGGATATTTATTGAAGCAATCATGGGTTAAGTAGCTTGCGTAAGGGTACAACAGCAGTGCCCCAACAGGGAATTGAACCAGCAACCTTTTGGTTGTAAGCCCTGTCCCTTACCACTACGCTGCTGTCCCACCTGATAGTCTTGCTTAGAGTGGAGAAGTGGGGCAAACAAACCTTGAAAACTACAGCAAATTGAGGCTACGAGAGCCTGCTAGCTAATTTACCCTGACTATCCATGCTTGAGACTTGGGAGTCAGATCCTATGAGTCACTAGCTAAATAGCCGTATCTCCTTAAGGCTCTATTATATATTCTGAGACATATCTCTGACGTGCAGCATTGCCATTGTACACGCTACTGTCTGACAGCTGACCTAAAAATGCACCCACGACAAGTGCAGCTCAGCAAAAATAAGAACAAGTGGGCTTGAGAAGACCCATTTTGGACCTGTCATTCTGCTTATTGTCTACAGAGTATCTAGCATTGTGCTAAACCTGCCCCCGCTATGACTACTGGTATGGCAAGGAATTCCATGCATTAATAACCCAGTGAGAAAATGCTTCCTTGTGTCAGGGTGAAATTTCAACTAATTTTCACCTCTTTCTTTTTCTGCAATAACAGCTGGAAATAGCTTCAGCTTTGACAGCGTGTTAGTTAAATTCCTCCCGTATGCACTCCCCTATGTAAATCTGTGAAAGGAGCCAAGTCCCATTCTTCTGGCTGATTTTGCTGCCTCACACAATGTTTTGCACTTGGCTATGAATAAGCTGCCTGGCTCCTCCCACTAACACTAATGACCACACCCACCGAGTCACTTCTGTCCTGTGATTGGCTTGAGTGCTTTCCATATTTCTGTCCTTAGAATCTTGGCATCTTGGCATACACATGCTTGACATCATCATGAAGTAATCATTATTGAAAAAAAAACAAACTCTGCCATCCTTTTTGGCATTCATATACAACAACATCATGAGATGCATGAGCCTCAAAATATTTTTATTTACTGCTCCATATTATGGCAATAGACATTTTAATCCACCCTTATGAAAAGTATGATATTTTAACACGATATCGTAATTTATTATTATTAATCTTAATGTAATTCATTAAAACATATATATGTAGCTTTAATAAACTATGTCGTCATT
Source organism: Megalops cyprinoides (assembly GCF_013368585.1). Classification (NCBI taxonomy): domain Eukaryota; kingdom Metazoa; phylum Chordata; class Actinopteri; order Elopiformes; family Megalopidae; genus Megalops; species Megalops cyprinoides. The sequence goes on along the minus strand of NC_050584.1, from coordinate 26,955,188 downwards.
TATAATGATAAATAATGGGATCTTATTAAAAATCCTACAAATCACGGTACCAATGGGGAAATGTAGTTCAGCACCTAATTGAAATAGTGGAAAAAAAATGAACTGAACCATATTTTTCAACTTCACCTATGTAATTAATTAACTTTGAAAACTGTCATGGACATTGCAGGGATTTTGGAGAGGCAGCTGGAAGTGTTACATTTGTAACCTTTCAGGACCGGTAAATTAGCTTTCTCACGTGTTGAGCCAAAGCTGCTGCGGGACGTCACCCGTCCTCCCATCCTCCCCCTACTCCCCCCCAGTGCTGTCAGCTCAGATACTGCAGGACAACTCCCCCGCCGAGCTTCCTGTCTGGGAACGCAGCGTGTCTCTGGGAACGCAGCGTGTCTCTGACACCTTGCAGCACCTAGCACGCCCTGGCTCGGGTTGAAAAAGATCACACCGTCCCTTCGTCCCAAAACCAGGCTGCTTTCCTGATGCGTTAATTGCATCAGGTCGGTACTGGTGTGGCTCTGGTGCTGGTGCATTGATTCTGATGAGATCCATTGAAGCGAAGCGTATGCACCCCTACGGTAACAATCACGACAAATGATCTGAATGATTTTCCACTTTCACAGGGCATGTGGTAGTGGGGACTGTTGCCAACACATCAGAGTTACAGGTGATTATATGCAGAGGGGATTCCAGCAGTCAGGTTGTAAAATAGTTATTTTTTCAATTTTTTTTTTTTTGCGCTTGTTGGTTAAGAGGAGGGAAAGTTGAGGTGTTGCTGCTGAAGGAATTAATCTTTCTTTCCGGAAAGAGCATTTCTTGATCACTGCGGAGGTCCCCATCATCAACATCGGTACAGAAAAGTCCTCCAACCCCTCCACCCCCCCTTCATATCTATCAAAACCCCCTCATCCATCACTGGAGTTGTGTGTTTCACACTACAAAGTGGAAAGCATCACTGTCAAAACTTCATTTTGGAGTCATGTCAAGTTGAGATACTTGTCCTTTACTGTTATTTTTAACATGAACAAAACAAGTAAATGTAAATGTTTTGAATGTCAGTTTTTATTGTAAAAGGATAAGTTGCAGGACTCTTGTTGTCATATTGTCTACCTTAACTCCTGCAATAGAAAGTAGCTTCCACTTCCCTTCCAGTTCAATTGTGAGTAATCTGCTTAGTAAACTATTTGGTATTTAAGAGCAAAATTTGGAAAGATGAAAATTCTAACTTATTTGCCATACCTTTAGTATGTTAGTCAGAGTTGGTGTCTGAAATCCTGGCAAAGATTACGGTGAAATTGCTAAAATATTTGATTTTTGATTTCATCGGACCAAATGCAAAACTGGTTCAGTCAAACTGTGGTGATATAGGTGGATTATTGTGCAATTATGTGTGCAAGTGAGTTATGCCCTCAGAATAAAGGAGCAAGAGCAGAGAAAGTGACGGCCATAACTTTTCAAATGCAAATTAAACACACCTCCTTCCCCTTCCTTAATTTCTTTGAGGCACTGAGAACCTCACTTCCAATTTATGCACGAATGCATACTGTGAATGGAAATAAAGATGAAATGGACTGAAGCCCTGCCTGTCTTGCAGATAAAACAGCTGAGATGAAAAAAAAAAACAGGCGACACCTGCGACACCTTTATCCACTTGTGTCATTTGGAGTGAATGCCGAAGCAAAAGTCACCGCATCCCAGGCTTCAAAGAGTCAACACACAAGTTCAAGGGCACAAAACAAGGCCTAAATACAGATAAGCAACAAATTGGAAACAGTCATTCCAGCTATGGCTTAGTGTCCCTCACAAAGGAAATCAGCACGGCACGCATGAGTCATTTCCGATGCCCGATGGTCCGTGTCAGGGCAATTTGTGAGAGCAGGTACTGCAAGCGCATTAAGATCATTGCAGGCAGGTGCGTGAGGCTCTTAAAGATGAATGTCCTATAGTAGGGTAGATGTGTCAAAAGTATCACTGAAGGTTGGTCATGCATGTTTTGTTTTGATTTTTGGGACAGTTAAATTTCTTTATAGGCGCACAATCATTTGGCATTTCTTTGAAGTGCTGGTAACACAGATGTTCCAAATTATGACTAGATATGCATCTCCTGCAATCCTTCTGTTCTTCTTACTGCCTTATCTAGGAAGTTGTCATGGGTAATGGGAGGTTCCGATGCTGTCTGTTTTAGACTATGTTCCTGGCTACAAAGTACATCTGTGGTGTTTTTTTTATGTTACAGCTGACGATGCACATGTGACCGAAATATTGTCTTTGCAGTGCAATTTGGGAAATGTACTGACATCAGATTGTAAGCCAGGTTAATTGGTTAAAATAAAAACCAGCCCCAGTGCCGTCCCTCAGCTGCAGTGGTATATCTGAAGCACCGTTTACCTGACTCAGGCGAATACACCTTAAGATGAGAGAGAGAGAACACTTTGACTCACTATTACCTGTGGAGGGAATTCAAGCGAACATGCAATTTTTTTCGTCCTTAAACAGCTCATTCTGTACATAATGATTTCACTGAAAAAAAACCAGGAGCAAGTAATGCATACCTTAAAATATAATGTATGTATGTTATTGAACCCCTTTCATTCCGCCCACATATACAGGCAGGCGCGCAATGAAGACAAAAGACGTAACAGTAGCTGTTGTTGTTAACTGCCGTCACCCAAGAGGAATAACTCTTGGTGGTCTAGCAAATATAGGAATAATACTCTTCTTTGTTGCTGGGGGTGTTTTATAAGTTAGCTGGGCAAGGAAATAGCCTCTGACCACTGCTGGGTCAGACTGAGGATCAGTTTTTTTTTGAAGCAATATAATTACATCTGTTCTTTTTGGAGTGCAAAAAATAAATCTCTCTGCATGGGAAAAGTGCTAACACGTTGGGGTCCTGCAGTTTTTCTTAGGATTGGTGATATACCGTGGTCAAATGCCCTGACATTTACAAAAAAATTAAATAAAATAACTTTAGCACTTATTCTGCAATCGGCATTGGTTTTAGTATATTTAGTATTTAGTAGAATGCAGTGCCGTTCAAGTTCATCATGGCACTTTTTTAGGACTGTAAAGAAGAAGAAGAAAAGGAGAAGTTGTATCCCACTGACACGAGTGTGCTCGGGCTTCAGGAGTTTTGTACCCAAAATGATCAGGGCCAGGTGAGCTGAGGACGTTCCCACGTGCTTTCTTTGATTTATGAGGGAGTTGGATCCCAGACGGCGAATGCGGAGAGAGACAGCCCTCGCTTTAATTAACTGTGTGGGAGAAAGTCTATGGCTAAGTCTCTGTTTATTATAGCTGGGATGGTTAGCGCACGCTACCCACCCCCTGTTGCCTCCTTGCTAATTGCCTTGAGACGCAAAGGAGCTCCCACTCATAAAGTGATAAGAGGGAGAGTAGACTGTTCTTAAATTTCCCAGAGCGACAAAAAAACACTTCACAGTTATGACCGAAACGCACGCCGGTTTGTTCTAATTAGCGACAAATATATTGGTAATGGATGCTGCCAATATCTATACACAGTATATTACAACACATGCATAAGCAACTGAACGGGCAGTACACATGCAGCAGACGTTTGGTCCAAAGACTAACTGCCATGTTGTGTTGCAGTCAGGTGTTCAGTTCTGATGTAGGCTCTTGATGTGCCCCTGTCAATGTTTGTACTGCTGGCAACAGGCTATCACTGGTTTGAAACTAAACTTTCTTGTCCCTTTGAAATTGTTCAGATTACTAGCCTCCAGCTGCTTTGAATATGCACTGTGTGCCTTCTCCCAAGTGCTTGGCTCGTGCTGCATCATTTTGTATGTATTTGATCCTCTCACTTACTCACAGCTGATGGTGTAAGATGCATGTCACACACACGTGTAAGATGCATGCTTACAGTTTCAAACAGTAATGCTGTCACAGTATTAAATATAGCTTTAAACTCTTAAATAAATTTCTGTTTTTTCCTCAAAGTACATTTATGACTGTGTTCGGTCCAGAGAGAAAATCAGTGAACTGTCTATTCAGAAAGAAAACAGAAATATAATCCCAAACAACCCATTACTCAACTCAGACCTTGAACCTTCTGTCTTGCAACAGGCCTGCCAATGCCCAAATGGCCCAGGAGTTTTTTTGTGTTGCATGCTCTTCCTCCTCTCAGTGTGGAGCCTCAGCCATCACTACAACAGCCCATCTTCATGTTAATACTTACCTTATAATACTTAAATAATAATAATTAATAAACCTTTGCACTTATTCAGCCTCTCTGTATAAAGAAATGGTTTTGGGGAATCAGTCCATTGTTGCCCCCCCCCCGCTTTGTCTCTGCACAAAAATGTTATCAAGGTCAAAACCGAGTAAAGGTCAGGTGTGTAATTTGATTAGAGCACAGTTTTTGACCTGAGAAAATCTCTTAATCCGGTGCTGAATTGTGAATTTAAATTAGTCACCTGGCTTGTTGTGCTCAGAGATAAGAGGGTCTACATAAAGCCCGGAACAAATAATAGTCCGTTGTTATTCATGAGAAGGACCGTAATCTCTGCCATGGAATGCTCTCCTGGTGTCGCTTACTCTCGGCTGCCTGGATCTGTGTGGCATTCTCCTTTTCTGAAAGGTAAAAAAAAAAAATCCTCACGTTTGCCAGCTGTTTCTCAATCTAAATCGGGCAGCACAGTGTTTTCATACAAAGGGGCCTCGACATTACAGCATGAACTCATCCTGGGCAGGAATCAGAGAAAAATCACAATAATCCACTTTAAGTCTGATTATGGTTACTCCCCCCACCCTCCACTTCCATCACCATAGTTTTACCCTTGCTAAGGCTGCCATGGCATTGCTACATGATGTAGCAGAATATGGCAACAGATATATGTGCTCTTGTAAATTTATATGTAATGAATACTTGCCAATAAACCATAATGTACAATGATGCTAATGTTGGTGTTTATCCAGATAGCTATACACAGCTGCACAATTGTCTAAATACAGTATTATTTAGTTAACTGTCATATTTAGTACATCAGCTAAGAAAAATACAATACCTTCTTGATCAGATAATTATGAAAATGCCTAAAGGGAACTTGGCAAACTTGCTACCTAGTTTGACTATTTCTTTAGCAGACAGCATTTAGTGCTTACATTTATCATCATTTTACCAATAAGATGCTATTTATTATGATAATAATAATAATAAATAACATCTTCAGAGCTTCGTTCACTCAGTACATACATAAAATACACAAACATGTTGGATGTTTTTTTTTTTTTTTTAGCTCAAATATCTCCTTTCTACATGACATACAACTGAACAGACAAAGGAGACATTATGGGCTCTTCACTTATTAGTGATGTTTTTGTTTTGAATAATGAATTTGTGCATTTACTAACTGGATGATTGCTCCTTTTTTGTCATTTTCTGGTGATTTCATCATTCATGCTGGCAATCGAATTGCCAGTACAGCTTTAATGTCAGACAACTGTGACACTAATGACAGAAATTACTTCTCTGTTGCTTTGTTTTATTATTAATCTGACACTGTCCGAGATATTGAATTTCATTATTTATTATATGGATGTATTAAGTGACTGTTGTGAGTTTAATATGCAATTACTACAATGTTCATTTCTGACACGACGACCCCCCCCCCCCCACACACACACACACACACCCGTCCCCTTCTCAAGAACACTCATATCCTTTTTAGTTCTAGCCCTTCGGCTGTGTTCCAAATGGACTAACTGTAGAAATTTAACTGGGATGTGTCATCTCCCAGATGGACTTTTGGTAATGCATTTAATGTATTTAAAAAGTTACACAAAAAAGCTACCCTTTTCCTGGTCGTTAAGGACACAGGAGACATTGCGAGCCAATTAAAGTACTCGGCTTTGGGAGACCCAGCAGCTTTGATTCGTTCAGATCAGGCGGTGAACAGTTCTGGCACACGACATCTCCGCCCATTACGTGGTTCGTGGAGCCGAACTTATCCCTCGTCGCCACTCTGATATCTCACTCACCCCGCGGATCATCCTTGTTTCATTTCGAGACACAATAAAAGTTTTACATTAAAGAAGATGCTCTTTTCATTCGGAGGGAATGGAGGCCCTGTGATTTCTTGCGTCCGATAGTAACAGAATGTTATTTCCATGCGCTGTGATAACTCCTTTACTTGAGCCCTTATTGCTTTCCTGTCTTGTGCTATCAAATGGCGGACAAATCGGTTTGACACAAAATGTCAAACAGAGGAACTTCTCTTTGTTGTTGGTCCGCGAATTTGTAGTCTGCTGATCTCTCATCTTACGCCATCTCAACAAATTCCAGAAAGGTTAATTACAGATCAAGCTATCGTTTCTGTTATACAGAAATGATATGTCATCCCTTTGATGTGCACTCACTGTACAGTAGAGCAATCGTAGTCAGTTTTTTTTTTTTTCTTTTGGCTGCTTTGAATCATTCTCTGTGCTCTCATACACTTTTGTTTTCCAAGCCACTAAAACTAAAATGGAGTTTTACATTTATACAAAACACGTTCTGAATCCTTTTAGATAATAACGTTCACATTCAGGCTCACTCACAGTGTGAGCAATACCAATCATTACTGTGTCTGCTGCAGATATTACTACATTTGATGGTAATGTGAGTGTTGACATTACAGCTACAAAAGTCACATAACACATAGCATGATGTCCTAGTGGTTACTGCAGTGAAGAAGTGCGCTTGTCTTCAGAGAATTTTCAGTCTAATTCCCAATGAGAACATTACATTTTTACCCTTGAGTAAGTAATGTGAATTGCTTCAATAAATTTGGTTTTATATATTGACAGTACATACAATATACACAGGATATGGACATCAGCCAAACAAATGAATAATAACCAAGGGAATTATACTATGCATACAGTCATCTGTCTGAACTGGTATTTGCTTATTACTTGTGTATTCTCTAAGCAGAGCAAATTGGCCTTTTGCTAGGTTGATGAGCATGCAGGGACATTGATTCAAAGTTCAAACAGAAAATCTGTGAAACGATGCAGCACAAAACTGCTCCCTTCAGCACTAACCAGAAGGCCAGAGGGGTTGTCTTTTTCTCTACCCCTGTCATTTGCTGCAGTTGAACATTTCGGACATACCTCTGCTGTGCATTTGAAAACTTGGGATGCAGAAATGGGAGTAGACGAAGAGAGATGTGCAGGGAATCAGCTATGAGGTTGCAGATCAGGGTAGTAATGTGGGGGCTGTTCATGGTGGGGAGCTGGGCTCCAATCCCTCTGGGACCTTGGGGGGTGAGTTGGGGGGTTGGGAGGGGGTGGGGGGCGTGGGCCTAGCAACCATGCGTGGGATGAGTCCCTCCAGGAGGAAGGTATGGTGGAGGAGGCATGCACAATCACCCCATTTCAAGTCAGAAACACTCACTGAAAACACTAGCTGGTAGTCCAAGTGCAGGAGCGGTGTTCCCAAAGGGAGGAACATACGTTTTTGCTGACCTTAGTGCTGACCTTAGAGGTTTCAAACCCTTTCATTATTTGTCAGGATTCAGTAAAATGTTAAATAATATGGCACAAGTCAAAAAATACAAATCAATGCAGGTGTCCTAAAAAAACAATCATTCATCTTCTTGATAAAAGCTACATCATGGATCTTTTGGTGTTCTGGACTTTTTATAGATGGTATTTATAGAATCTGAGCCAGAATAATTAACCCTCTGTGGTACACATTATGATGTATCTCTTAAACAATGCCAATGATTGGAAATTTGACTTCTATTTAACCCTAGGATCGACTCTATAAACTTGAACCTTTGACTATTTTTACGCAAATGTCATTTGCACATGAGAAAGTGCCACAAGGGATATCTTTCCCTGATCACTCAGTATTAAAAGCTATATAAAAATGCATTTTTATAGTCAAAGAAAGTGATCACATATACATAAACATAAGGCATTCATTCTTTGATCATTATACATTTTTCATGTATGAGCCATAACCTTTTTCTTTGAACAATTGATTTAATTGATACAATATCATTTGAAGGATTCAATTTTTGTTTTTATTATTCTGGGGCAGCAGTGTAGCATAGTGGTTAAGGAGCAGGACTTGTAACTAAAAGGCTGCCAGTTTGGGTCCCCACTAGGGCACTGCTGCTGTTCCCCTGGGCGAGGTACTTAACCCACAACTACCTCAGTGAATATCCAGCTGTATAAATGGATAACATCGTAAAGGAGAGAAAAAAAAAACTTGATCTAAGTCAGTCTGGATAAGACTGTCTGCTAAATGCCAGTAATGTAATGTAATTCTACTAATTTTCCCTATTTCTATTATGAACCCATACTGTATGTAACTTCCCCTAGATATCAAACACTTTCATTTACATGCACTAAAACTACAATTTGATTGGATAAATGGGTCATGTGACAATATTAAAGTAAAACTGGTGATATGTTTTAAAAATGCTGTTTTTCTTTGCATAATTTGCGCATGACAGTCTGACGGAGGGTTAATTGAAACAAGTGTTGCTGTCTTAAGCAAGATTGAGGTTGTCCTTCCAGGAAATTAATGAAAAGCAGTTAGGGAATGAAAAAATAAAATATGTAACACTTGCTAAACATATTCAGCATTCCAAAGTTAAGGACAAAAGCTCTCTAACATCGAGGGAACCCCGCAGTCAATATCCATATGCAACCGCAAATCGCAGTCAGCATGATTTTGTTGATTTAGAACCGGAGCTGCCGACTTTGGCAGGGTAAAATCTCAGCCACCTCTGCAATGTATAATACAGAAGCACAATTTAATTATGCAAAGCTGCTGGATTTAATGCTGTCACAATAGGTCTCCTCCTCTGGGTTCACAGAATACAGGTGTAAATGTTTATGCAGCACCACTACAAAATTAAAATTCTGCACAAATGCATTAGGAGGGTGAATTTATGAGCACCCATGATTGCATTCCAAAGTGGTACCACAGAAAACGATTTATTGGATTAAAATATAAGAGCTTTTTTCCATTATTGAAATTCCAAATGATCTGAACTGAGATATGAGATCAATTGCTTTCTCCATCTCCACTAATACTGCCTTCTCTAGTTTAATAGAATGGCATCACATTCATCAGTTTTTTTTAACATCAAATGATTTAAATGCAAGTTATGTTCTTGCTTTGAATTTCAAAGAGTATGTTTTTATGGAAAACATAAAATTATATTACAACTGTAATTACTTAATGAATGAGGAGGGTGATAATGCAAATTATTGGGGATGGAGTCATTTTGCAGAGCTAATTTAAAACTTATTTAGACACCAATTTATCAGAAACATTTTGTTTTTAATTAATTTCACTGTTTTAATGACCAGACAGAAGTAAATGAATGTGTTTGTTATATATCATTATTGTAAAAAAATTAAATTTCCTTTTTTAATTTAATAGCTTTTTTACTGAGCAGACTAATACAATGATGAAATTTCAATTTAAAATGGTTCAGAGGTGTTATCTCCACAGTGGGAAAGCTGGAAGGTCTAGCGGTCCCAGCACTCAGTTTTTGGAATGTTTCTGTGTGAAATTTTGAATTATTGCATCACAACTGATACACCTGACTACCATCAAAAATTGTGAAGTTGTACTCCCACCCTTCTTACAGTCTTTTGCCTTCAGTTCTAAATTGGAGCATGCTTGTGACCAAGTTGAAGATTTCGACTCTTCAATTGTGACTCTACACATCTCTTTTTTCCTGTATTGAGTTCTACTGAGCCATGAAGGAATATCCATTTCCTGCCTGATAACTGATAGGTTAGTGTAAACAGGGCTTATGTGCTGTGATTGGCTGGGGTCTGAAGGGGAGCTGGACAAGCAGAACCGCAAGTGTAGTGTGGTAAACCTGAGGTTGCCAGCTCAGTTCCAAGGTGGGAAATTGCTGTGGCCTCCTTGGGCAAGGCCCTTAACTTGAAATTGCTTCTGTAACTATCCAGCTGTATAAACAGATGATATGTAAGCTAAGCAGGTTGCTCTGAATAGGGGCATTAGCCAAACAAGTATGTAATAAGCACAACTAATAGTAATTTTCATGAATGCTGGTGAAATGCTGGCACTGAAACACTGACAGAGACCATTCATCCCACCGCACCATTCACACCAGTGACAGCAGAAAAATGGTGGTGGAAGTCCTCTCACTCCATGGAAAAGAGCCACTCCTCACTGATGACAGGAGATGAAGATTTCATTTTATATTCACAGGGACTCCCTAATAACCAGTTACAAAACTCTGCTGTGGAGAACAAAGAGAGACATCAGCAGCTAATGGTAGTGCAGTAACTAGTAATGTGAACAACTAGAAACATGAGTAAGATGAAGCAGAATCATTAGGTATTGCAGTGTATGGATAATACAGGAAAAACGGGAAGAGCTCCTTACCTTAGAGATTTTGCCTGCCTGTGTGTGGAGCTCTCTGATTGTCCAGACCTTGCTGGTTTGTGTGAGGTAAAAACAAGTTCTGAAGTATTCAAAATGTTCTTAACTGTCTAGGATTACCAGTTTAATCACTTCTTTTATATGTACAAAGGGGGGAGGTGGCATCCCACCCTGCTGTCCTCCTCAAGTAGACACAAGAGTACTGGTGGAGAATTGCAGAGCTCCAAGAAAGTCTCACTTTTTTATCTTATGAAAGAGAAAAAAGATTTTGCTTTTAATCCCCCAGGCCTGGTGTCAGACATTGTGATTACGCCCTCTGACCACTGATTCACAGCTATCTCAGTGGTTTTAATCCGCTTTTTAGGGGAATTAGTACGAAAGATATTTCTCTGCCTTTCTAGGGAGATCGAGCAGGGCACTTTGCTTGCTCAGCCATGTCCCGTTCTGTTTTAAGATGCACCGTTCCTGCTCTTTGAATTCAGATCAGTTTATGCCCGCATTCCCAGAGTGCTTCCAGTGTAAGGGCCACAATGCAGCCACATAACCCGTCATGATAGAGAATAACGAGTTACCCAGCCATGTAAAATGACTCTGAGTGCCTGTGAGATCTCTGGCCACTCAGAATCTCATCTGAAGTTGCCGTTGCCTTTGTGTCAGGTCTAAAGGTCTTATGACATTTCTCTGAGGTCTCATTGCTTCTGTGCCAGGGCTGATGGTCTCTCTGTGTCAGGTCTCACTGTCTCTGTGCCTAGTCTGATGGTCTCTCTATTTGGTCTTAGGCACTGTGTCAAGTCTGATGGTCTCTTTGTCAGCTCTGTGTCAGGACTTATGGTCTCTCTATCAGGTTATAAGGTCTATGTGTCAGGTCTGATAGTCCCTCTGCTATGTTATTAGACAGAAGCCATCCTCCCGCTATTGTCTTAGGGGCAGCACAGATCTCTGTGGTGGCACATGTGGCAAATCTTGCCCCAAACAGCCCTGTCCACTTCTATCCTGCTATCCATGAACAACCAGGGGCTGTAAAATGAATTGGGGAAACACACAGGGGCATCAATTTGGTATAGTGGTATGGAAAAGGGCTTGTAGCGCAAAGCTTGCTGGTTGGATTCCCTAATGGGGTTATTGTTATTCTACCCTTAAGCAAGGCACTTAACTTGTATTTACACTGTATAAACATGTATAAAAACTATGTGAGCTACGTTGCTCTAGATAAAAGTGCCTGTTAAGAAAATATAATGCAATACAGCGACGCTACTGCTGTTGCCCAAAAAGGTGTAGATTGTTAAAGCTACTGATGTTGTCCTTTCACAGCAGACCAGCGTAATATGAGCTCAGGAATTATAACACCTGCAGCATTGGGTCACCTTCCCTGCATGCACCACCAGTGCTTTTTCACTGGCATTTTATAATGCTGTGTAAGACCCCATTCTAAATTTCATGTTTGGCTTCGACGGGATGTTTGAATCCTGTTAGAAAGGAAGCAGAATGTGTGTGTGGCACTGATAGTGGTTTCCCAGGGAAAGATGCAGAGATACTTCCCTCAGATTGGAAACTACATAATTTTTCAAGCTACATACATCCTGGAAAAAAGTGATATATCCAGTATAATGACCAGACCAACCAATCAGAAATTCCCATCTATTGCAGATCCGGTGTGATTATTTCAGGGCAATGGAACAGTCCCAGCACCAGGGCACCTAAGCCATTCAAGATAATATCATGTGCAAGTGTAAAAAAAATTTCTAATATGTATCTGCCTGCAATCCGCCGGACTGTCTAAAACTCCAAACTAATGGGAAAACTTTCAGCCATGACAGTTTTACTCTTCAAATTATAACCGCATTAAATACTGCATTATGTGCTGAGCGGGGCAGTAAGTCAACCAAAAATCCACTGCACAAATGAAACCTGGTTTCTGTTTCGCTGTCACAGACATGGTTTCAGTTGCAACCTGACCCATCAGTCACGTTTCCAGGAGTAATCCACCATGGCTGGTCATTTCCTGTCTTTCACAATTCATCAGTCATAATTGACATTAGGAGCATAAATCTGACAACATATAAGGATGTCAGGATTATATAATTACCAAAATAATCCTGCTGTGTGAAAAAGAACACAAAAGACCTAAAATATTGTAAAATGCTGAGAATACTCAATATAATATAACGATGAATAATTATTGTTTTGTGTAATTAATAAAACATACAAGACTAAGAGGAACAATACAGGAAGCATTCTTGCGAGGACTGGAAAGCCAACAATAATAGCACTAATAACTCCCTGTGGTGATAATAGACTGCGTTTCAGGTGCCACTTGAATGTGGGTTTTTAATTAGCAGACTGCTCTCATAGCCGCAGCGGATGCTAACCTACAGTGGAGCGAGGCAGATATCCAGCATGTGTCCCAGGCGGGTTACGGCTTGATATCAAAGCAGACCACAGACAGCGCTGCTATGTCCTGCTCAAGCCAGTGCTGGCATCTTAAATACATGAGAGGGTGTCCTACTGCTGCTCGGATCGCCGACCCCCCCCCACCCACCCACTCCAAAAAGATTGAAGAAGACGGAGAGAGATCAGCGCTCTGCATGGTCTGGTCTTGCAGGAATTCAGCAGCTCAGCCCTGCTTTGTTTTGGTCGCTGTAATACACCGGCATGCCAGGTTAGCAAATCTCCTGATGTCTCCACAAATGTGTTGGCTGTTCTTTTTCATTCCCCCTCTTTCTTTTAGCAAACCACATACAGAGTACAGCCATACTATGCATTACATCAACAAGCTCTCCCATCCTTTTCCTTGGCCCTCATGTGGGTATTAAGAGTGATAGGGAAGACATCTGCTTATCTTTTGCCACCTACACTTGCCATTACTTGTGAGTCTGCACCATTGGCAAATCAGATTGTTGCAAATCAGAGGTTCCATTCACTACAAGCCTGGCTATGCCTCAGCTCCCCTTCTCAAGTATGATATTTTGTCCCTCTTGCTGTATGTGCAATATATGGGGAAGTGTACTTCAGACTTGTATGTAATTTGGTATGTGGAGGTTTTCTTGCATGCTTGTGGTATGCTTCAGAATCATACATGGAATGGTCCAGTCCTTAGGTTGTGCATATTGCTCTGTACCTATGTCAATCTAGGCACTTGTTTTAGATCCCAGCAGTATGTTTGGCAATAGGCTTGCTCATGTGTGGTTATTGGTGTCCTGTTTGTGCAATTTCTCATGCCTCTTTATTAGATCAACTGTGCAAATTGCTCTGGATTGCTCTGCTGTATGGCAATAATGTAATGTAATGTAAAATAATGTAATGTAATGCATATGTTCAGGAAACTAATGTACACTACTGTCCCATATAGGTACAGTAGCTCCATGTCCTCCACTCTCTAGCTGATCAAAGCTATATCAACAGCTAAAGGAGCTCCTGTGCAGTCCACAAGCTGGCAAGCAATAACCAGGCTAAACCCCACCATTACTGCATAACCATAACATTTTATACTGGTCTGACACAGTGAAAATAAGCAGCTATGCAGATATTGCACATAATATCATGTTATCCCCAAACAACATATAATATGAGTGATCCACATGTAGTTATTGGAAAAGGTGATGCAGCATTCACATTTAGAGCTGTTTACTGCCTCCGTTTGGCAAATCGACAGGAACCATTAGGTAGTGGTTTGCTAGTTTCCTGTGGTGAGGGAACCTGTTACTGGCAGGGTCGCTAAATGCATGGAGTCCTGCAGACCTTTGGTAAAGTACAGGCATGCAGCTCCAGGGCCTGTTACAGAGAAGACTTTCTGCTTGAGTTACCCCTTAGCTGCATGGTCCATAAATGGGGTCCTGACCTCACTGGGCTGGTGAAACCCACCTCCACAGCAACCCCCAGCCCATCCCTCACTTTGCCTGGGTTTTCACATGTGATTGGAAAAGACAGTCATCATCACCAACTGCATTCCATTGCGTTTGGATCAGTCATACATTGAGTCATGGTCATCAGGCACCGGTCAAGGAGACCAAGACACCATAAAAAGTAGACAGGTCATTAGTCACATTGATGACTTTGTGACTTGACAACCGTGTGTGGGAAAAAAGCAGGTTACTGGTGTCATATCATATGTTTTTGTTGTGTGAACAAAATCACAGATGCATTGTGGGGGGAAACTCTTAAATGCAACTGCAATTGCATTTTTATTTTTAAACAAAGCATGCACCAACACTGCAGGGGAAGAAAGATGACATCATCATTTTAAAATAATATTTATTTAAAAAAATGCAGCAATGTCATTACAAATGTGGTATAATGTCTGTTTTGGTGTAATGTCACATGGCCTCATGTTGTTCACCCTGCAGTGGGGGGTTCTTGCTTGTAGTGGGAATTCCGATTTCATGCACAATGAACATTGATTAAACACTTTATTCAGCAGCTTACACCTCCTGCTCCAGAGGAATCTGGTCTAAAACAAGGCCAATATTAAAGGGCAGTAGATCAGCATCTTCATCACTCCTCATCTTCCTTCGCCGACATAGTTCTCCTGCCACTGATTACCCAGAGGCCTTTGCTTGGACACGTACTCAACAATGTCTTAACAAGAACAGCACATCCTCCACTGTCAAAATCAACCTGGTCCTTATCCTCCCACTCCCTTTGTTTCTTAGCAACCTGCTAATGTCATAATAATTGGATGGCACTTGGTTGAGTCTGAGAGATTACTGGGGTGGAGTGAGGCAGAAATAGCCTGTTATTTATTTATTTATTTAACGAGAGGGATCAAGCTTATCGAGATTATTAATCTTAAGAGAGTGTGGGATGTCAACTGTAAAATGATAAATATCATTTATGATGCATGGGTATTTTTCAAGATTGACAATAATGAGCTGGGCTCTGTGTCTGGTAGCTTGACAAGGGACCTTGTATGGGAAAAAAAAAATCAATTGCAATACCGGCAATTAAGCACAGCTACATTTCCATAAACATTCTGTTTAAACACATTACATTACATGTATTCATTTATTCAGTTAGGGTTATTCATTTTCACATTTATGTTCTAAGCCAGAGTGGCTTACAAAGACAGCATTCAATAGGGTAAGGCAAGTAGTTACAGATGCTGCAAATTTTTAAAGTGCCAGGCTATTTCCTTCCATGCTTAAAATGCTATCCATTTTGCAACTACTGCCTTTGACCATATTAGTAGTAGGGGGAGGGGTTAGAGTTTAGGGAGCCAGGATATGATCTCAATAAGTGGGCTTTGATTCTGCAGTGGCAAATGAACAGTGGCCATACTGTACGGACAGCTGTGGAGGATTCTGTTACTTGTGGGGATGTGATGTGAAAAAGATGAGTGACCCTTCAAGGAAGCGGGCAGTAGTTTGGCATAGTGTTAAGGAGCAGGGCTTGTAACCAAAAGGTTGCTGGTTCGACTCCCCGCTGGAGCACTGCTGTTGTACCTTTGAGCAAGGTACTTAACCCATAGCTGCCTTAGTAAATATACAGCTGTATAAATGGATAAAATTGTAACCTCTGTAAATTGCTCTGGATAAGAGAATCTGCTTAATGACAGTAATGTAAGGAGTTGCTAGGTGACCAGAGGTAGCAGACTGGATTTGTCTGGCAGGAGTGTAGGGTGTGATATCAGATTGTAAGTGTAGGGGTGTGGATTTTTGTGACCATAACAGAAACATATAGAAAGAAGAGGAGAGATCTGGCACAACAGTATTTTGGCTGGTTGTAGATGAGTAGGTGCATGCTAAATCAGCTGGAGGGGTCTGATGGCACTTTCTGGGAGGTCAGCCAGAAAACATCTGTAGTAGTCTAGTCTTCAGAGCATAATGACTTGAATCAAGAGTGTGCTGAGGTGGTGGTTTCTGTTTTCATACACAGTGTAGAGGGTGGCAGTGTAGCATAGTGGTATAAGGACCAGGGCTTGTTAACAAAAGGTTGCCAGTTTGATTCCCTGCTGGAACACTGCTGCTGTATACTTGGGCAAGGTGCTTAACCCACAACTGCCTAGATAAACATCCAGCTGTAAATATGTCATGCTAAAGATGGAACACGTCTGTATTTTTATGTAAAATCTATCAATATTATGCATTCGTTCCATGCATGAACTATATTGGTTCAAATATGCATTTATTTATTTAAATAAAATAATGAATTTACTTGTGCTTATTTCTATCATTTTCTATCTCTTCACACTTTTGAAGGAAACTAATTAAAATAATGGACAAAGGAATCTTTACAGCTGCCACACAACAATGTTCATTCACCCAATCCGGTAAGATAAGAGAATGGGAGATGCGCAAGAGAGAGAGAAAAACATGCCTGAAACACTTCAAGCATAAAATGTCAACTTTATGTTGTACATCTGCTATGCATTATCTGCCGATTGTATGAAATTGCATGAACAGAAAAATGAAATGACCATGACATTATATTTTAATGTGACAATTGTTTTCATATTTTGACATTTGCTGAGCATCAAAGGAAATGCACTGCTACCTATGCATGCTTGTTTTTAGAAAATGGAGATAAAGATGTGCAGGTTTTAATGAATGTTTTGGCATGTAGTTCACTATTCTGTCAGGAAAAACAAAATGAAAATAATCACAAGACTCTAAATGAAGCTCTGATGGGGGAGGGGGAAGGGGTGTACCACATGACAATGAATAAGTAAGGAAACACAATGAGACAGGTAAATTGGGAATTTTTTAAAGCAGTGTAGGTTTTTTTGTCTTTGCTTTTCAGGAAGAGGAATAGAGGAATAACACCAGAAACAACCACACAAATCATCTGATTATGTGAACATGATCCTACTCTGTTGAACAATTGAATTTTTAGTCAGGAACAATTACGAGCAGGGTGGGGCGTCACCCTTAGGAGACACGCTGTAAAGTACAAGTGTGCCAATGTGAGTGAAATGTTAAAATGCAAGGACAACATCAATCCCATGTTTGTTCCCAGTGACCCAGAACACGACACTCGAATAAAGAATAAAACAAAGAAAAAGCCTTGGCTCAGTTGTAAAGTTGGGGTTAGCAGTGCCGCAAACATCCACTCCAGTTCAAGGCCTTACCAACTAAGATGAATGAAGGGTGTGTGGATTAACCAGGGGCATTCTTAGCAGACACCATTCTTACTATTGTGGCACTATATAGGGACTAACATGACAGTGTAGGTGGGATGGCACAGAAAGACACAGACCGGAGTTTACACTATTGTGCATTATTGCCATTTAGCAGACACTCTTATCCAGAACAATTTACAGTTACATTCATTTATACAGCTGGATAGTTACTGAGGAAGTTGTGGGTTGAGTACCTTGCCTAAGGTTACAGCAGCAGTGCCCCAGCAGGGAACTGAGCCAGCAAATTTTCAGTTACGAGCTCTGCTCCTTCCCACTGTACTACACTGCTGCCTTGGTTCAGGCAAAAAAGACCCAGTGGGGTTGTTGTGCACAGAATAGGACAGATCAGAAAACATGAATGCCCTAAACAGTGATACAAGTGACACAAGTTCACTAGGGTGCTGGAGCATATTGTGGCCTTAAGTGCTTTGGGGGAGACAGTCGGATTTCCTCAGGACCAGAGCGAAAGGGGGAAAGGGGGAACAAAGGAGTGCCTTAACAGGAATCTGTAACAAATTACAAAGAGTTAGTCCCACGCACAGAGTGCCAAACTGCCCAAATGAAGGCACCTGCCTCCTTTTATCTCCCTCTGCTGAATTCCCTGGGGCGGCAGCAGCAGTGCATCCTCAGTGCCTTGAGGTGTGCCTGACGATGTGTGTGGACTGGGGAGTTTCCACAGTGCTGCTCTCCAGGGACCTGCAGCTGGGGGTCTGGGATCCTGGTGTTGTCCAGGGGGCATGGTGGCTGTGATTTAGCGTGGGAGGGAGGCTGTGACACACCTGCCTTGCACAGAACTGTTTTTTTTTCTATTTTTTCTGAGCATGTCAGCATGTCTTTAGCATCTCAGTGGGGGAGTACCTCTTTGCAGATGACACAAGTCCTTTCACACCTGTCCCAACACCCCTAATAGGCCTTGAGGGGAGTGTCTGGTTGAGCCTTCCTGAAGGGAGCTGAAAGAGAAGTGGAGCAGCCATTTGATTTGAATATGAATTCGAATCAGCTTTATTTCACCCCTACCCCCGCATTCTGGTCTCTTGGCAGACCCTTAACCACTCCATTTTTTTAAAGCGAAAGGGGGAGATTTAAGTATATTTTAGAAGATCTCACTAATTCGGTCTCCACCGAGTGGACCAGGCCTAAAAGCCTGTGGAGACTTCACTGAAGTGCAGGCCATTGATTACAGCTCACATTGAAGAACACACTGAAATATGGTCGGGTGCAGTGGCGCTTTCACCAGTACTCAACTCGTCGGTGACATGTTTTCCATTCCCTCATTAATTTGTCCCGTATTCCTCTCAGACACTCTCCTGGTCCAGGTAACAGATGCATTAAAGGCGATGTAAAAAACCCATCTCTCCAGGAAACGGGATGACAGGATCATTAGGCCACATCGTCATCGCCGCGGCCGAAAGATTGCTCGATGCTCGATCAACTGGGGGAAATCCGATATCTGTTTGGGGAGCGAAATTAATTGGAGCATTTTTAAGAAGACACATCATTGTGTGACTGGGCAAAATTCTGCTTGAACACAGAAATATTGGTTCTTGCGACGCATTAGTTCTCAACATTACACTAACTGACAAACTACATTTCAGTCACTTTTTAGGTGTCCTGCATGCCGAACATGTACAAAAGCAACTTTGTTTTCTGGAACATGATTTACAGGAGATTTACAAGACAATCCACGGTCAAAGTCATCATAACATTTGTCCAGTTTTTTAAAATTCTTTAAACTTGTGTTGTTCCAATGGTGTATAGATGCTATTGCTAATTTCATGAGATAAAGGCCAATCAGAGCTGTGGTATGACTTTCCATTCTGGCAGCGGCAGAGGAGACTGCAGCGGGGGAGTTGTCATGGGCACACCTTACTCCAGAATATGATCTTAAGAGGTGGCATGCAGGCACATCAAACATGCCGATTCCTTCTCTGGTACTGTCGGGATGCTGTTTTGCCATTCCAGAGGAACCCTAGCAGCCGCACTGTAAGACGAAATGTGAAAGTGAGCTCTTGCTGCCACGGGACTCAATGTCACAAACTAACTGGACAACAATTTTGCAAGTCATTATGAGACGGTACCTGAGATGTGGTACGTGAGAGCTTTAATGAGCGACATCTCAGTGCTTTGTTTTTGGCAGATAGAAACCCAAGATAGAATTCCCAGGCCCGGCTTTAATGGGAGACCGTTTACTCTAATGGGGAGAAGTGGAGTTCCACCAATCACTGACCATGCAGCACTTTTAATGTTGCTGATTCCTTATATGGCTTTTGCTTGTGTTGTACTCTGTTTCACTTGTAAGTCATTTTGGATAAAAGTGTCTGCCAAATAAATACAAGTGCACTGGAGAACCGCCACAGTGAGACAGCCGTACAAGGTCCAATATTCATTCAATCATGATATACAGAGCTCAGAATAGTGCATCTTCGAAAAGCGCACGCAATACAAAAGGGAACAAACCGCCTCAGACAGGCAGTGATTCACTGGTAACTGATTCACTGGCTCATCTCACCTGAGACTTGACCGAATCCACCTTTTCCGCTGACCGTCTTTTTTGCTTCTGGAGAGAGATACAAGGATTAAGCTTCCTTCCTTTTTTCTCTCTCCCCGGGTTTCTTATAATAGAGTAGCACCTGCAATACTCTCACATACTTCCAACTGTGGGGCTAACCCTGACATAAATTTTAAATGAAAAAAAAAAAAATCTAACCTCCATAATTCTTGGTGGGCCCATAAGGAAGACCTATTTGTAAGACAGCGGTACATTACTGTACATGGGCTCTTGTCATGGTAAGATGGTTTATAACAAGTGTTTCAGAGATTCAGAGTCGATTTTTTAAAATATGTTCAGAAATATATCATCTTGCTCAGTGCCTCTGTTCAGATTTTTCAAAGCTGAGTTTGAATTCTCTCCTCAGCCCACTGTCCAACAGAGCAAACATCTAAATTAGCAAACACCACAGCTTATGTTTAATGTATCACCACTTACATTAAATTACATTACATTCATTTATCAGACATTGTTATCCAGAGCAACTTCCAGCAAAAAAGAACAGAATTGTATCCAATTACAAACTTGTTTTGTTGTAATGTATTGTTGTTTCACATGTTTCTGGCTGTGAGTGAACAGTCATAGGTAACATTCACTTATCTGTTAACTCACTCAGTGATTGGCTACCAAGAAAACAATAACAGGGTATATTACCACTACATGGAGAAAATGCTGAAATAAGTGAATTGGCTAGAGTAGTGTCAGTCTGTGCATAATGCTCCCTCCTTCCCTCACCTTCACTGGACTAATGGAAGGAGGACTGTGACAAATTAAAAAGTAGACGAGTTAATATTGTCTTTTTTCTGATTCGGTGCTCTGTCAAGATAAGCTCCCAGTAGTTTCAGTAATTGTTGAAACTGACAGTAATTAAGAATGATGATGAGCATAGCAAGAACTCTAGAGTGTAAATGTTTACAAGAGGAGTGCAAATGTCAGTGTTCAAACTCTATTCAGGTCCCATTCTCATCAGATCTCAGAAAGACAAATGATATGCTCCTATGAAAGAGTTTGGCTGGTTCTGGAAGAAGACCTCATTCACATCAAAATGTTAGCTCTGCCTGGCCTGCCACCTGAATCAACAATGTCCAACAGCAAATAAATATTTCCATGCTTTCACATTACATCACATTACATTATGGCCTGGTGCTGGCGTGGATCATAGAGTCTCTGGTGGACTAAGTGGTCATTGCTGTCACTTTATCATGGACTCTGTGCCGTGATCTGGTGTTGACTGCCTTAAGGTCGCCCTCATGACTTTGCCAGTCCCCCTAGGTGTGCTGCCATAATGTTAGCCTGCCGGGGTTTTTTTCCTTGTTGCACACTGGCACCTTTTTCACTGCCCCTCCTCTCCTGCCTCTCTGTTCTATATCCCTGCCATTCTTATCATCCACTAATCACTGTTTTCTGTTTGCTTCCTATCCCTGCTCCAGGCTCCTGTCCGGAGCTGTAGCCCAAGCGTCTCATCCCGTTTTCCAGTCCTGCTACCTCGCTGCCCTGCCCATCAAAGCCAACTGCGTTCCAAGAACCACACATCCTAGGAGACATTTTTATAATCGCTCTGCTGTTAATTCTACTGTCTATCAATCTTAAATGTCTTAAAGTACATAGTATAACTTGTCTTTAACTCTATCTGCCCAGTGCCGGCCAGAAACAGATGGGCTCCCCCTCTGAGCCGGGTTCTGCTCAAGGTTTCTTCCTGATAGGGAGTTTTTCCTTGCCACTGTTGCCTTAGGCTTGCTCTCAGGGAGTCTCAGGCCTCGGAACAATGTAAAGCTGCTTTGTGACAACTTGTGTTGTAAAAAGCGCTATACAAATAAAAATGAATTGAATTGAATTAAATTCCTTTAGCAGTATCTTATCAGAATCAGAATCAGAATAGACTTTATTGTCATTGCACGGTGGGGGTGCAACGAAATTGTGGGTGGTCTGCAACAGCAGCGCACTGAGAACATTTATGTAAACACAGTACAAATAAGGCACGTGACATAGGAAAAAAAAAAATCTACAAAATATACAATAAAATACAATAAATACAAATTTACAAATTTAAAAAAGAAGACACATTGTAAATGAAAAGAAATATAAAGAAAAACTTGTGCGTTAATACGGCCTTTTTAAAAACTACTTAAAGTGCACAGTGGAAATTGCACAGTTGTATTGAGGTAGAGGGTTGGGGGGTGGGGGGGGGGGCAGTGTTTGTTTGCAGTCCGTATGGCCCAGGGGAAGAAGCTATTTGCTAGTCTGGTGGTGTGGGACTTGATTGACCTGAAGCGCCGTCCAGAGGGCAACAGGTCAAACAGGTGATAGGCGGGATGTGAGGAGTCTCCTGTGATGGCCTTAATTTTACTGAGGCAGCGGGATCTGGATATGTCGTCCAGGGAGGGCAGAGGGCAGCTGATAATTTTTTGGGCGGTGTTAATAACCCTCCGCACAGTCTTCCTGTCCTCAGCTGTGGAGCCTGCGGAGTTCTATTCCAGTACAATAGAACAGAAGTGTATCCATTCAAGCTGAATGAGCAAAGTTGTCAGGCTAACAACCTGATCTGACACACCTTTTGACTTGGAATGTTGCATTATGGTTACAGCTGATTGGTCACAGCTTTTCTGACACTTTCCTGTCTGAAGTGCTGCACAGAGAGTGGACAGAGCCACACAATGACCAGAGTCCCCATGACAGTGACTTTGCAAAGGATGGAAGGTGGTCTGTCTGAGACTTCATTTCATCTTGTTGCTTTTTCAGCAGTTTGAGCGTGGAGGTATCTGTGATCTTGACACAGCAGTGCTGGTGTTCCCACGGTGACGTGAAGATGGCACATTCCGGAACACTGTCACCACAAGGGAACAGCCTGCACTGTAAATCCAGGTTTATCCTTTACACCGTATCTTAGCAACGGCGAGACACAAACAATTGCTTATGTCCAAGCTATTCATACATGGGAGAAAAGACGCCCTCTTTGCCTACATGTATTATGTAATTATGCAAATAGAAGTCAGTGATGCCCTCTGTTTCCTGTACATGGAGAACACCATACACGCGTAGTAGCAAATACAAAACTAGAATGCTCAACAATAAATCTGTGACTCAAAGCTGAGTGACTCCCTGTCGTTGCATATATTCGACAGCACTGACCTGAATGGCCTCATGCTAAGCCAAGTTTACCCTGCGAAGTGCAAAGAGTGCTCATTCCCTACGGTGCTCAGACTGAAATAATTCTCAGTTCTGAGGAATAAGATTATATTAAAAAGGTTCTCGCCTATCCCTGTGTTCAATGCTGATAGGATTAAAAAGTTCACCTCATCAGATGTCAGCCAGTGGCGGAGAGGAGGTATGAATCACCAAAAGGGAGATATTTCATGTCATATGCCCTTAAAAAAGAGAGCGCCCAGGGTCCAAGTGCCCTTTTTTTAATCTTACTGTAATTGGCTTCCAACTTTCTTTACAGGAATCACCGAGGAACACCATCTATCCTGACTCTGTGCTTGTGTCCAATAAGTTGATTTATTTTCCACTTTCTCTCATTATGTCCTTGGTGGAAGGTCACGTCTTCCTCGATGGCATGAACTTTTGGAGGTTTTCATCAGTGAGACCATTTCTAGACCAAGTTGTGTTCTCTGACCTTTTCGACACCCAACAACCTGTTCTCCTGAGATCCACCTGTGACACATGCTAGACACAGTCATGTTCTTGGTGATCTGCCCATGACCCTCTATAGACCTGATTGTGTTCTCTAAAATTTGCCTGTGGCATTTTATGGTCACAGTCATGTACTCTTGAGTTCTACCCATGACCCTTTCAAGCCCAGGTTGTGTTCTCTGAAATCTCCTTCAGCTTCCATTGATTCCTCTGTCATTACTAACAAAAGTGGGTACTGTGGCTCGGCCACATGTGCACCTGCAAAATGTCACACACACACGTGTCTCTTTGTTCTCTCTTCACTTGTAAAGCTACTCAGGACCTACAGTTACATCTGCTGCAATCTCGCAAGTAATGAGCTGCAGTCCTAATTGCACCAGCCTTTCCCATAAGACGTTCCTCAAAGGTCTCGTTTGGCATCATCTTTTGATCACATGGCATGCTTGCATTGTGGCCTGGCACAGCCAATATGGTTAGAACTGAAGAGGACAGCAGATCACAAACCTTTTATCCTCTCACTCTGCCGTAATACACTGCTGCCACTTGCCTTATTTATAATTACTATTTTAATTATCAGTTATAATGCAAATTCACATTGATATTTTGGAAATGTGAGCGGAGATATCAAATGTAGTAGCAGTCAGAATATACTTGCACTTGTAGTGTCTCCAGTGCAGATTATCGGTGAGTGATGATCAGCAGAGATAGTCAAATGTAACATGTCAGAAGGGTTCAAATGTTAATATAACCACTTTACGATTGTATCACTTTTTTAATGTACCAAAGTGTTTTTTGTAATAACACACATTGTGAAAACAGCTTGCAGTCTGTGTGTGATGTGATCAGCTGCTGGGTGGTTCTGTCACGGCCTCCAAAAAATCAGTGGTTGGCTGTTTTGTTCGAACTGAAAAAGACGACAAAAGGCAATTTAATGCTTTGATCAGCAGACACATTCTGATAGGAAGACCCAAACAATAAGGCAAAGAAAAAAACCTCAAATGGGGAATCAAAGATCACTTCCAGGAAAGGAAAAAAGAGAGAAAGAGAGAGAGAGAGAGGAAAAAAAAAACTCCATTTGGAATCAAAGTATCTATGGTGTGCCAAAAACTCCTCTCCTCCTCCACCCCTGCCTGGGTAGCTCCAGCCATTTCAAACAAAACCCATTACAACAAATTATATTTGGTCATTTCCCAGCAAGTAGCAGCTATTAAAACTTGCAAGGCGGCGCATAATTATTTCTCTGATGGGTTTTGGGATGCTGATATTAATGTGAAACGCTTTTCAGTGCTGCCTTAAGATGCCGTTTTTAAAACAGTTGGCAGCCGCAAGGAGGGAATTGCATGGCAATTATTTTGGAGACGGGGGGAACTGGGTTTGCTGTCTCCATACAGTTGCTTAAAATTTTCCAGACTTTTTTTTTTTTTTTTAACTTGGCATGACCTCTGAGTCTCGTACAGTACACAGCCTGCCACAAGGAAGGCACCAAAATTAGTTTCCAGCTGGAGGTGTTAACTTCTGTGGCAGACTGTAGCCACTGCCCCAGTAAGGATGGAAATGTTATAGGTTTACCCTTCTGTTTTTTGCTGCTTTTGTGCAACTTTGGGTCCCTGGGGACAAACTGCTGCTATATCAACTGGCAAGGAAAACTGTGCCTCATTTGCTTGGTACACATCCAGCTATGTAAACGGATCAGAGCAGGTGCTGGCAGGAGAGGTGTAAGAACTGCTATTCATCCAGGCAGAAGAGTGCCTTCAAATGTGATACATAATGTACTGTAATAATGTAATGTTTGCACATGAGCGAACTCCTCGGATCCTCCATGGGTATGACCTTCCATTGCAGGAGCAAGGCTGTCTGGCATTTTAATGCAGTTAAAAGTGGTGGTTAAACATGGTTAAATATGCAGTGTGTGACACCTGTAATGTAGTGATGAATACCTACATGACCGACATGGTCTTTGTGACATGTACATGTCAGCTAACATATGGACAATTATTTGTGTGTGTGTGTGTGTGCCTATGTGCGTGTGTGTGTACAAGTATATGTGTCCAGCTTGAATTCCTCAAAACACAGTGTACCCTTTACAATAAGAATGAAGTGATCCCTGAAAAGGAAAGCAAAATGGAGAGTCTCCCTCACGCACACACACAAACACACACACACACACACACACACACACACACACACACATGCGTGCACACACAAATGTGTAAGTGAATCCTAAGAATTGTGGTAACCTCTTAAACTGCTTTCTTGTTCATAACAAATCCATCCCATCCTGGGCAACTATCACCTAGCATAACCTAAAGCTCGACTGACAGTTTTAATGCAGGGGGAAAAGCCAAGGAAATGTAAACTGTGATATGTTCCTGGAACCCCATCATTTTGTTGTAAGCTTTGACCACTTCTCCACTCCATAAAATGCATGCAATTCTACACCCTAAAAATGGCCAGAAAGCATACAAGTGGGAAGGATGAAGACCAGAAAACACAGGGCCTTTGCTGTTGATTGCCCCTGATGTTTAACTTTGAGCAATCCATGGCTGAGTGGAAAGTGGAGACATTTCCAATGGGGGAAAACAACTTGTGAGGACCGAGGACCTTAGAAAGAAGGGCTGAAACCCAAGTAGCAAACTTTTCCTTTAAAAGTGCATTGATAGGTAAAGCACATAACAATGTACATTTGGGAAATCAAGCCTTGAAACATGTACATAATGTGGGAATCTTATAAATCTTGTATTTGAAGAAAAAGCAAGGCCTGAATTCCTTACTGACTTTATATGTTATGTAGAGCTGGACCTGAATTATCAACTATTCGGATATTCGTTTGTTGGGTAGTTGTATTGTATTGTTCAGATATCATATTCTGAGAGATTCTGTTCCTCTTCCCGATGGCATGATGTTACCCATATTAAGGACAATGTCACCCATCCCATCATGTCCACAGACACAAAATGACTGAGTTTGTACTGTATTATACACACAACACATTTGTTTCCATTAGAGGTGTTCTGAGCCAGCTCTGGATAAGCGATATGGAAAAACAGTGTGACAAGCTTAAATGAAAGAGTAAGGCATATAACTCTGACTGTGCTGACTTCATAAAGAGTACCCATAGACAGAATCCGGGATAAGAGTTAACAAGTGCATTTTGTGCTTTACTTCACACACAGCTGGTGTAATGGACACATCAGACACATCCACAATGAGGGTGTTTCTTTTTTTGCGGGGGTTTGGGGTGGGGGGTTGTCATATTTCACTCTCACTGTATCATAGAACTTAAGTACTTAAGCATGCCTGTAAAAAATTCATTACAGAATGACTTTGGATCTCACTTCTGTAAATGACTGACTTTTTTGTCCTAAACTTGTCCACATAGGATTGTGCATAACTTCAAAATTGTTAAAATAGAGATATTTTGAAGACTCATGGAAGTTTGGCCAATTTATTTCATTTCCAATTTCCACATTTTATTTATTGATTTATTTATTTATTATTTCTTAATATGAGAGCCCAGTGTGAAGTACTTAAATTTCCATAAAAAAAGATTAAAAGTATAAATTACAAATTCTCAGCTGTGTCAATTTCAATCCCTCTGATTTCATCTAAAAGCCTTCATTAAATAAATAAAAAATATAGTTCTTCATCAGAAGCCACAGGAAGGAATAGGGGTTGATGTGTGGATTTTCTCTGCTCAAGCTGTTGGCTTTGTATTGCACCTCAAGCCAGTTGTTTAAAGCTTTGAAAAATGCAGCAATATCTTTTGATGTACATTAAAGCATATTAATTAATCTTGTTTCACAATTAATCACAGCATAAAACCTATCCATTTAAATAAAAACTGTAATATACAGGTAAAGCTCTAGAAATATGCATTTATTTGTGTTGCATCAACAATGTGTAAGATGCACAGGAACAACCAACTGCAGCATGAAGTCATGGAAAGGGTCACGTGATTCACGTAACACTCTTTCACCTCATGGTGGGGAACATTTAATGCATACCCCGAATTCTTCCCAAACCCCCCAGGAAGTAAAGAAATCTTTTCATGTGTCACAAAAGCAGGGAAATGATCCAGCTTTACTGCAGGAGGGCTATACGGAAAGACTGGGGAAACCTTTATATTTCAATGTTACAAAACTATATCATCACTGTCCTCTGTGTCAAGAAAGATGATATTTCTTTAATATTAGTTAATTATGTTATGTGTAGCTCAGATGTAATTAAACTGTCCTAACTCTGACACCTGAATGAGCAGGAACAGAGACCATCTGTGTGTGCGTGTTTGTGGGTGGATGAGTGTGGCATATGCATATTTCTGCATTTGTGTTTTTTTTTTTGTCTATTGATATTTTTTGTATCTTTGTGTGTATATGTAGGTGTGTCTGTGTTGCTGTGTGGGTTAAGGTTCACAACAAAGCAGGACATTGATCAAATTATTAATGATCTTCAGTTTTCTTAAACAGACTGCGTGTACTGTATGTCAGGAATTTGTCTGTAGGTTAATTTGGCTCATCATATGATTAGGTCTTTACCCTAATCAGCTGTGTGCATCTTTTTTGATTCACATCCACTACCGATTGCCTGCTATGTATGGAGCAAGTGCTGTTACACTGATGACACCGTAGTTAACTGTATGACCTCATGCAGTAGTTACCTGCCAAACACGGGCTTGTTGACCGTACTTTCAACTTGACACTTTCTATGAATTATGCATATAGTTTCATGGGCATTGGCCATCTGCCTCTGTTGCCCACATTTATTTTTTTTAATTTAATAATTCCTAATCCAGGCTGCTGAGTGGCTCAGACAGGACAAGTGCTGAGCCCTATGGCCTGGATGCAAAATCATGTGCATCATTTTCCAACAATAAGTGTGATCCCACATCAATGAAACACATTGGCTTTGTTCCACCATGGATAAATGAAATAAATAAACACATTTTACAGCCTGATGAAATAATGGGTAAAAAGTATTTTTTATAACAATTTTTATTCTACATTAAACATGCCAGCAAATCAAATAATTACTGAATAGATTTGGATTTAACTCTTCATAGTGCTGAATGTGGGGAAGAAGTTACAAGCAGAGATGTGATACCTGAGGCACCCAATGAATGGCCTCTGTGGGTACAGCCCCACTGGTGCTTACTGTTCATCTCCAGATTCCTCGTGTTAAGGGTTATGTCAGCAATTGATTGTTGTCTATTTTCATTAGCACCAGTGGCTAGGTTATTTCTAATTACATCCAATAATGCTACTTGTGTTATCATTGCTTTTCTTCACCTGTGCTATCTGTACAGTTATGTGCATATGCAATTTTCTCTGTGCCTCTATACGGGCATATGTGTGAACAGCGGTGTGGCACAATGCTAAGGAGCAGGGCTGGTAATTGAAAGGTGGCCAGTTTTATTCCTCACTGGGGTGCTGCTTCTGTACTCTTGTGTGAGGTACTTAATCCGGAATAGTCTCAGTGAATATTCAGAGGTATAAGGTGATAACGTTTGTAGTTCTTACTTATGTAAGTTGCTCTGAATAAGGGCATCTGCTAAATGACAATATTGTAATGTAAAGTGTATGTTATAGCAATTTAGGTTCTAAAGAGGCCACTTTCAAATTTCAGATTTCAAACTTCCCATAAACCGAGGCCCTTAACATCCATATCCAGATTTCTATCAGCTTTAAGGTCAGATTTTAAATAATAAATTAAACACTCCACAGTTTAATATTCTTCACTGACCTCTCCAGCCAGTCTTTCGCTGGATGGCTTCTCTTTTTAATCAAATGCGGGGCCGCTCTGAACGCAAACGGCTAAGTACGCATCCCCCCCAATTAAAGTGGTGGCAGTCACAGCCAGGCAGCAGGAAAATGTTCTGGCACTACCACGCCATGACATTTTCACACACTGTAGAAGCGGGTTTTATGAAGTTGATGGCGCCGGATAAAATGACATTGCATTTTCAAATGGCCTCAATATGGTGCATAAGTGTGTCGGATGAGGGGGACTTAATTGTCCAGATTGCTTTGACCAGCTGCTCCTCGGGCTGATACGCTCCAGACAGGCCATTTCCAATCAGGGTGAATCAGGAGGCCAGAACAATCCTGTTTACAGAAGGTCACATTTTATTCCAGCGGCCTTTTTAAGTACTAACAGAGTGGCGGATAAATATTTTGCTGCCCGTTAATGAAGTGTGGCTTGGGATGTAGAGGAAGTGACAGAAAGAGACACTCCATTTTTTTAAGTTCATTTAGAAGCCCTGTTTTTTGTAAATGTACTCCTTCTGTATCCAGGTATTTGGAATTAATGTCAGTATCTAGTAGATATTTACAGTTGGATGTGAATTAGTCACTTCCTCGCAAATGTGGTGTACCAATTAGCAAAGAAGTAATCTTCTCAGCAATTTGCTAAAACTGAAAAAGGATATGTTTGGTTTATGTTTATTGACACCAGATTTAGCTGTGTAGCTAATTTACATCTGCACTCCTCGGGCAGGGTGCAATTAAAACATGAAAATATATCACAGTATCTATACAAGTTATTTATAAATGACTAAATGTTGTTGTTGATTTGAAGTTAATGTTTCTCAAGGTTAAGGCCAACATTAAGTGCCACCACATTCACAGGTAGACATATTTAAACCTTTCACAGGTGTACTTACCCAGAGTGACTTGCAAAGTAAAAATATAAATGTGCCTGAAATGAGACCGTGTAATAAATAATACAGACCACTGATGAAAATGACAGCCCATACAAGACCAGGTGTCAATCCATCACACAGTGCTGTAACAACCATGTTTATAATTTATAACCGTGTGTCTTGTTTGGTAGCGTTGCTAGTTTATGTTACTTGGTAGTCTTAGTTACTGTCGCGTTAGCTGTTGAGCTGTTAATTTGCGTTTGTTAGTTTGGTAGTTTTTTGCCACGGCTGTTCTTTTTGTGTTTCAATTTTTTAAGCAGTAAAATTTTTTATTGTTTCTGAAACACTGCAGAATACCTTCAGTTTGTACATGTTTAATAAAGCATTAATGACTGCATTACAAATAATTTACAAATACATGAACGATGTTTAGTACAACATTAATAAATGATAGTACATGCGTTATTGTTAAGTCCCTGGTCTAGGGGCGATAGGGCACAACATAAATAGTGAATTCCAGTGACCAACAACTGATTACCAGACTAGTTCAGGGAAATATTTGAGGTTTTATTCCCATAAGCCACAAAAAAACGGGAGGAAAAGCTTCGTGGTGCGCCCAGACCAAAATAATAAACAAAACGAAACTACCTAGGAAACCCGTAATAGCTATCCTAGGCAAACAAAAGACAACAAAAAAAAAGACAAAGGCTTACCCTGACTCCCTAACTACTCAAAAGACAGGAGAAAAAGATAACCAAAAGAACAGCAACAAAAGAAAGGCAGCTCGCCCTACTACTCCCCAGGTGTATGTACAATTAGTGAAAATATATACAGAATATATATACAGAACTGTGATCAAACACAACCACACTGAGCAATCGGACCGTCACGAAAACACGGAGGAACGCTAAACACATAGACTACGAAATAACAAGGTTATGGAGGTGCGCTCTCTTCTCTATAGCCGGGTCTCTCTCCTTCATCACTGCATGTTGGCTCTTTTGAAACTCCCGCCGCCTCCAGGAGCCAATGGGCAGAGGTGAGCTTCTGACCAATCCCATCGCCGCACATCTGTAATGGTCGAAGAGGCACACCCCCGCAACGAAACACAACCACAAAAACACTTACAAGAAACATGACAACCCGAGGGTCGTAACACCCCCCTCCTTAAAAAAGAAAAATCATATAATACACCCCTGTACAAATTGATTTTTCTAGGGACAGGCTATACTCCCCTGGACAAAATGTCAACAATTGCATTTTCCAACCCCTTCTTATGGCGTATACCCAATGCAAAAACTTGAAGTAACAGCGACCAACGCATCAGCTGGTGATTCGCATTTTTCATTTGTGACAGAAATATGAGTGGGTTGTGATCGGCGAACACGATAAGGGGTAGCGAGCTGGAACCTGCGAGCTGGAAGCTGAATGCATACTTCGAAGTGTTGGAGTGCGAGCAAAACTGCTAAGGGTTCTTTTTCGATGGTGTTGTAATTTGACTGGTATTTATTGAATTACTGGTATTTATTGAGTTTAATTTGGAGAAATAACAGATCGGATGATCTATGCCCTGAGAATCCTCTTGCAACAGGACAGCACCGGCCCCACCAGCACTTGCATCTACTTCTAATTTGAAGGGTTTAGAAAAATCTGGGGCTGCAAGTACAGGAGCGCTACACAGAAGGGATTTAGCCGCTTCAAAAGCAGATTGACAATCAGTTGA
Source organism: Megalops cyprinoides (assembly GCF_013368585.1). Classification (NCBI taxonomy): domain Eukaryota; kingdom Metazoa; phylum Chordata; class Actinopteri; order Elopiformes; family Megalopidae; genus Megalops; species Megalops cyprinoides. The sequence goes on along the minus strand of NC_050584.1, from coordinate 26,923,161 downwards.
CCAAACGAAATCTCGGGATGCACTAAGTAGATCAGTGAGGAGCACACCTGACCTTGGTTTGTTTGCCAAGGTAGGTAACTATGGCCTTTCCAAATTGACACTTAACTAGATTCAGTGTAAGAGAAGTGTCCTGCAAGCAATCAAGACTGTCTTAAGTGAAGACAAGTGCTCTGACCATAACAAGGAGTATATGACCACATTGTCTAGGTATGCTTCACAGTTACTGACACCAGCTAAGACCTTATTCATCAAACGCTGAAAAGCGTTATATTGCATAAAGTGGTCGGGAGTAACAAAAACAGATATTTCAGAAGCGCGAGGTGTTAAGGGAACTTGCTCGTTTCCTTTCAGTAGGTAAAGTTTAGAAACAAATTGAGCAGGACCCACTTTATCCACACAGTCCTCCATTCTGGGGAGAGGAAACGAGTCAGTTTTTAATAATCTGTACGAAATGTAAATGTACCGTCCGGTTTTGAGACAAGGAGACACGGTGAACTCCAGGCATTGGAACTAGGTGTCGCAAGACTATTTTCTAAGAGATACTGAACCTCTTTATGCATGATTGATTTCTTAGTGGGATTCATCTGATGTGGATGTTGTTTAATTAGGCTATGGTCATTTACATTGATATTGTGTTGGAGGACAGTGGTTTGCGTTGGATGGTCGGAGAAAAAAGGCAAGTGACATTGAATTAACTGGACAATATCTTTACGGGCGGAAACATTTAAATGAGACAAATGAGACTCTAGAGTCTCCAACATCTCAGAATTTTGCAGACGTGCGCAGGGCAACAAACCCTCCGATAACCGAAGACCATAATAGGGAAGCCAGCGTTGCCAGATTGATAAAATGCTATATACGATGTGCACTGCTGCTTGCTTCTCCTAATTTTAAGTGAGCTGTGTCCTCACCTGTGTGTTGATGTTGAGCCCACACGCCATATAAAGGACATTTTTAATATTTGATAAGGGAGCTTGACTCGGCTCAAATGATGTGTTTCCTGTTCAAACCAGAGGTGTGACACTGCATTCTGAAGCCTTCATTGCCCAAGCATATGTTCAGCTCTATTAATGTTAAATGTGTAAAATGTGAGCCCTGGGAGTCTCCCCGGAAATAGATGTGATAATTATAACTATAATACCCTTACGCAACAAAAATATATTTCTCAATATATTATATGACAATATATTGCAGGTCTATTCATATATTGTAAATTTTAAATAGTAATATATCGTAGGATATATTATGTAATGATATATTATATTATATGTGCGATATATTATAAGGTATATTAAAATACTGCAATTATTGCCGTTTTCATATATTGAAAAATACACTATTTTATAATTTAATATATTACTAAATATATTAAAATATGTCCCATGTTACAGGAGATTATATATCGGAAGAGGCATTTTAAATATATGTAATTATATATGTAAAATTATATGAGATGTTACACCTCAATGTACAAGATAATATAATGAGATTTATAAAGGAACATATATCTTAACTATGTTGAAAAATATATAGATTTATATGATCTAATATATTACTAAATGTATTCAAATATGTCCCATATTATAGGAGATTATATATCAGAAGAGGCATTTTAAATATATGTAAATATATATGTGAAATTATATGATATGTTATACCTCGACGTACAAGATAATATAATGAGATTTATATGGGAATATATATCTTAACTATGTTGAAAAATAAATAGATTTATATTAAATATATTGTATATAATTATCATATTATATATTGTTTTTATTATACAACTAACAATTTTGACTACCATGACCTGGATGAATGAGAATCTTCACAGATAATCTAATGTACTGTACAATTTCTGTCGTGCATTTGAAAATATATATTGAATAATACATCAATATGCAGTACTTCCTTTATTACACTTTATTTTTTATTTAAAACATGTTATTTTTTAAAATAGGCCATATTTTAAATCCACAATTATAAATGAACAAAAACACTTGAAATAAAAAATTCAAAAGCGCACCTCCTTCAATACGGATGAAAAAAATAATAACAACAAAATAAAAAATAAATAAATAAAAATCAGTGCAACAGTGCAAGTGTCCCTTGTGGAAAAAAACAGGAACAATCAAACAAAAGTGTTAACAAGTGTCACACATGCTCACTCAGTTGACCGTGGACTTTATCTTCTGCTGGTGCCGTAATTCACAAATCCTTTTGTTAAGGGCCGTTCTTATTTCTGAAATCTTGACCCCCGGATGTTTCTGCACAACTGCATCTGTAAAAGATAGCATTAGAAAGACAAATGTCATTGTTTCAAAAGGAAAGATGAGGTGGATTAGCCTGGGCACGCCCATACTTCCTATGGCGCTGCAGAAAATTTCGTGATCAAGTCAGTATGGCCAAGCAGCCTATTTACTGCATTTCCTGTCCCAGAATTTCAGGCACCAATGAGAAGCGAGCTTTCACTCCAGGGTGAAGAAGGAGAGCTTAACAAGTTTACATTTAATTCTGCCTTTCAGAGGGTGGTTAGTACGTGAGATTGCCCAGACAAGGCTCGTATGAGCTTTTGTCTCGAAAGCCAGGCTAGAGGTGGATCCCAATACTGGTAATTTCCTACCATGCCTACTCCTCCCTCCTCAGGGGGTTACCTACAGATAATTCAGTCTGAAATCAGATTCAGCTTCTCAGGAAACCAAAGGAGGAGTTAGGAGGGGTTCTCCAAGGGGCTTTTAGAATGAGCAGGTTACTACTGTATCCACTTTCTTTTCCAGGAAGTATTGTGGTCAGTGAGAGCAACTGTACTTTGCTGTAGCCAAGCGTTTCCCAACTGAAGGTGATTAGAATCAAGTATTTGCGATTGAATCAAGTATTTTGGACATACACTGGGCTAAATTGCTCTGCCATGTTACTTACAATCACTACGAATGTTGCATAGGGTGTCTTTAAGTCTTACCAAGTAAAGCTTTAAGCTTCGTTGGGTCTAGAGGTTGACGTCTCTCTGCAGATGGATCGACCTTGTTGACCCCTCCTGTCAGGTTGGACTTCAATAGGACATCAATGCTGAACAGGCCCAGCAGGAGGGTGCGGGCCATTCCTTTTGCTGTGGGTTGTGCTTTTGCGGTCTCCCAACAATGGGCAGACACTCTGGTGGAGTCATCATTCCCTAGTTTCACCTAATTAATTGTAAAAAGAAAAGACAAGAAACAGAATCACCAATGACAGAATGTTTTTAATTGATGTTTTTAAAATAAAATTACCAATGACCAAAATAAAATTACCAAATTTACTTACTGTTGTTGGTTTGGGAGGTGTGGGAGATGTGGGTTGAGGAGGTGATGGTGTAGCAGATGATGGTGTAGCAGCACTGGCCTCATATTCACTTTCCCCTTCATAGCTGGAGCTGCTGGTGACCTTGTCCGCAATGAGGGTCCTGACAGCCGCCAGAAGTGATGGGATTTCTGGGAAATATGGCCCACTGAATTTACTACATGAGGACTCCAAATACGTAGTAAATACATAACATGTTTTAAAAAAATGAATAAATAAATACACCTCCACTAATTTTTCCTTTCTCAAAGTGCAGCAAAATGTGTTCCATGTGCTTTAAGTGTTGGTTTGGAGTAATTCCAATCATAGCGCTGTTCTATGAGCTTGGTGAGTGATGTCAATAGCAAGGAGAGCAAAAGATTTTGGAACAACATAGACCAAATAGCGAACTGGCAGCTTATGCTAACTCTATGGAACACGGAAAATGAAAGTGAAAGTGAGCTTGCTTGTTCCATTGAATAAGCGTAAGCAGCACGTTTGCCACTCGGTCTATGTTGGTCCAAATTATTTTGCTTTCCTTGCTATCGACAGCACTCACCAAGCTCGTGTAACAGCGCTCTGATTGGAATTACTCCGAACCAACACTTTAAGTTGCACTTAGCTGCATGCTTTCCAGTCATTTGTTAGTTAAACCAATGACTTAAGTATGTCACTTACATGCCAGAAGGCCAGTTGTGCGTTCTAGCAACAAACTTAACTCATTTGTAAAATGTGTGCAGGCTGAAAAGCACGAAGCGAAGCACTTTTTTGGACTTAAGCACATGGGAGAATTCCGCCCTAAGTGTTTAGTCCTAGGTTAAATTTTGTTCCTTCTAGAAACTCTACCTATACTATATCTGTAGGCCTATATCTTTAAGAATAACACCAAAAATCAGGAGACAATGCTTTATGCAATCTAAAACAATGCCTGTTTTAATCTAAAAGAGATAGTTACCCTTTACTGCTATTTTGCGCAGCCTTGTGTTTTCTTTATTCAAAGCCTTGAGTTGGCTCTCGAGGTCTTTGGTGGCTGCAGAAGATTCTCCACTTTGCTGTTCACGAAGTCTTTGATTTTCTTCCTTGAGAGCCTTGATCTCATCCGCAAGTGTCTCAGTGTCCTCTGAGCTGAGGTTAGGTTCGTCTTGGGAGAAAACCTCTAATTCAGACCGTCTTGCCACAAGGAGTTTGTAGTTTTTCTGTTGGGTAAAAATGATCAAATCAATTATGTATGAAGCAATACACACAAGAGTTAGGAAAATGAAACCATACATGGATTACAACGAATTATTAAGCTTTACATGTCCCATGGCTAAATGTGTTTCAATTCATAGCTGTCCACTAGCACTAACATACAGACACACAAACACCTATGGGCAATCTACCAATTAACAAATTCACCAATTAACTTAACATGCATGCAAACTTTGGCATGTGGGAGGAAGCCAGAGTACCCAGAGAAAATAGTAAACTCCACACAAAAAGGCCTCAGCCAGCCAGTGGGTTTCAACCCAGAACCATCTTGCTGTGAGGCGACAGTGCCACTACACCACCATGCCGCTAGTCCCAAAATACTTTTTATTTTCTATTGTTTGTGTTAGGCTGGCTCACAACCCAAGTACAAAAATCAAAGATGTAAAAAATATATTATCAAAACAGCTGCCATAAAAAGAACCCCTTACCTTTTTGGCAACTAGGCCTACAGATTCTTCCTGGGTGTTAAGGTAGAGTTTGTTGGGTAACCTCTTTCTCTTTTTGCCCTTTGGTTGGTCTTCTTCCAAAAGCTCCCGCTCAGCAATTTTGAGTGTAGACTCCTTTTCTGTTAGTAAAAAACAGTAGCAAGACCAAGGGAGTCACTAGCATGTAAGCTAGCAAGAGTGACTCCCTTGGTTTACAGCAACTGTGCTAAGCTAAAGCCAAAAAACGCTGCTCCCAAAGCAGGACAACGCCTGGACGGATTTTAACCAGGTTTTTTTCACTGTTTTAAGTCTGGGGGTGAGACTGACTTAATTTCATGTTTGGGTGGTATATTCCTTTAAATAAAATACTTTTAGGCTGCGGATCAAATAGGGACAGAGTGTACCCCGATCACTAATGTTAACTGAATCGGGCACAGCAAAATGAAACTGAAAGTAAGTTACTATGGCCCTTTCACTGTTAATTGACAGTTCAGTATTTGGTCTATGTTGTATCAAATGATCTCGTTCTTTATCCTAATAACAGTACCTCAAAAAACAGGGCTATTGACTGATTAACACCAAACCTCTCCTTTAATTTCACAATGTAGCTGCTACAGCCACCACACTGATTTTTACTAACTGTACAATGTTGGCTAACAATGTTATCAATCAAGGAATCAAGGAATGAAGGCATTTATGTGTGGCAGTTAAGAATTCATAGTTACAAATCAACTCAAATCTTAGGTGACAATTTTCAAATTAGGTTTAATTGATGTTTAATGTGGTTTAATGGTGTTTAATTAATGTTTCAATGCTTTTTCAAAATTCATATGACGCGAGACTCATGACTAATGACCGTTAGCTAGCCTGCGAAAAATTCAAATGAAGTAGCTAAAGCTAATATTAGCTAGCTGGCTAGAAATTCAAATGAAGCGGGACTTCCTTGACTATCAGCCCCTAACGGTCGGCAGCTGACTTTCGGCCTAGTCCGCTTCATTCATGTTCCCAAAGCTAACGTTACTTGACCAGCAAACAATACTTGGCCAATGATGCAAAAACCTCAACAGGTTATAACTATCATGATCAATATTGTATGACTATAGAAGTACAAAGACATCATGACAAACACAAGTACTTGCCTGCCAACTGCAAAATGTGTGCTGATTCAACTGGCCACCCATTAGAAGGCCTTTTCGCACCGATGCTGCGGCACTCGATAAGATACTCTTTTTCTGTGTTTTCAGGATCAAATTCTATGATCCAGTTTACGGGGACTATACTAAGGGCACCTTTATCATTCCCCTTTGACCAGCTCACAAGAGCAAACTTCATTTTCTCCTCTCACCGACGGCTGAAACATGCAGAGAATAGAGCGGGTGGTGACTTGTCGTTCTTCACGCCCATAAAACTATCGTGTCTATGGTAACGAGTAGCTCGACCAATCAGTGACGTTGCTTTTACACTGTAGGATTCTGGGTAGTGTTGCAAATCTATTTTTTTTTTTCGTTTCTCTTGGTTAATTTAACGTTTTAGTCTTGCTTTACAATAATGTGCTCACTGTACAAAACATAGGGAAATGGATGGGATATTTACCTCTGGAAACCAAGCGAGTCGTCACTGCTGCGGTCTTTTTTGATGCTGTGGAGGGTTTCGTTGTTCCATCGCTCCATCACTCCAGAAGAAGAGAGGCAGGCATGGACCGAAGGAGAAGGAAATACACTTCCCCAGATTCAGAATATGAGATTCCATCAAGAACAAGGAGATACTGGAAATGAAATGTGGGGAAATAAAAAGTGGACTCTTGTACTTTTTGCTGCTGTTAATGATTTATTTATTTTATAATACTCTGGTACCTACATTTTACCATATATGAATCAATACATAGCCATATATGATCTATCAATATGGATGTATAATATAAAATATGACTGTCATGCAAAATGCTGATTTGGAGCCTGGAGCTTGCTTAACTCATAAAATTACTTTGTTTCAAGAAACATACAAGCAATAATGTAATATAGGTTTGTTTACACAGCAATATATTCTAAAATATATTAATCAATACATAGCAATACTTTGTCCATCCATATATTCCTATATATGTTAAAATATATGGGCAAGTTTCTCATATTGAAATATATTTCCTAATGTATTGCAATATAAATTCTAGTATATTGCAATATACTTTTGTTTCGTAAGGGTACTGTCCCATTATGCATTCCACACAATGAATCTGGAATGTCAGGGCCAACATGAAGTGACATTATATATAATTCATTTTAGATGCAATGATTCATTCATACTGATCATAAAATTATTTTGTCAGACTAAACACATTAACCAGAAGCCTAGTTAAAAAATATTTAAATCATTCCCCAGTCCAAATCATATGATCACTGTAGTGAGGGTGAGTTACCCCTTTTACACAGAAGTGTCATCAATCAAACTGAAGGAAATGTGCACCTTGCACATTTGACAGGCATCATGGTCCATTGACCTTTGACCTGTTTTATTTATTCAACATTGAAGAACAACTACATTTTTCCTTAAGACAAGACCTGTTTATATGTGTGTCTGTCTGTCTGTCTCTGTCTCTTTCACACACACACGCACACTGTTTGTTTGTATGCCTTTGTGCATGTGTGTGTCTGTGTGCACGCATATGATTCCAAAGAGCACGGCTTATTTACAGAACCCAGTCTAGCCAGGGTCACATTCACGCCTGTGAAAGCAATTTGCTTTGATAGACTCTCGAAAACTGCCTGTGCATGCAAATAAAGGCATTCATTAAGATGTGACTGTTCTCCCCATAACATAAAAAAGCTATTGCAACTGTGCATGCCATTCAGGCCAGCAGGAAACTGAAGGCGAATAGCTTCATTATTCAGAAGAAAACGCAGTTAGTGGGAGGGAAGTACTTGGATAACTAGGCGGTGGGGGACTCTGGACCTTGAGGGCTGGAATGCTTTCTGATATGATCCCACCTGTGATTAATTGCAGCCCTCATCAGGTCTAATTGCAGGTTTCAATTATTCACAGTCTAAAAGCTACAGATGTACCCAAAATTAATTTTGCACTTAGAGCACAGCGCTGGCAAGCCCTTACTACCAATGGCTAGTAATTAGTAAGGAATTACTGAACTAAAGAAGGTATGATCAGGGGAATGTCATAACTTTGCGACCTCTTTACTGCCATCTAGTGGCAAAATTAACTACTGTTGTCACTGCAGAGGGAGCCATTAACTCGCTGAGTTAGTATGTGAATATAGGATGTGACTGTTTCTATGGTTGCTGTGAATAACTTGAAGCCTTATTATACCAAATTCTAAGAAGTAATTACATTTATATGTTTTTCCTAAAAAATACTGAAGATTTTTTTTTGTATTTATATGAGGGTGGTCTTCCTTTCTTGTTACTGTCCCTTTGCAGTATTGTCTTTGTGTGTGAAATTTATAAAGAGACAAAACAATTTACCCTAGCAGTGTAATAAGGTGTATGGGGGCTGGGGCGGGGGGGGGGGGGGGGGGGGGGTTGGAAAAAAGATAGCAGAGGGATGGTATTCACATGCACTTCAAAGTGGAGATGAAAACCATGTGTGTTAATGTAGTTTTATTTGGAATGCCTAATGATTTTTTTTTCACTCAGGTGAAAGCAGAATGTTAATGCATCACAGCCTCCAGTTTTATGAAATGCTACACTGGTTTGCAAACCACAGCCTGTGTATGTTTGCTGTTGTTATTCAACTCATCTCCTCGACCTTAAATATGGGCCCACCCCTTGAACCCAGTAAGCAATGTTAGTTTGCACTAATATTTCTCTTTATTTAAAAACCTAGAACCCATGCTTTTTATCCCATAAAATAGAGGCTCTCAGCTTTAAGTGACATTAATTTAAGGGAAGTCTGACAAGAGTTTCCAGTGAAAAGGAGCTCAACAAAATTGATGTATTCTCATCCTCTCAGTCCCACAGCACAAGGACTGCACTGCTTGTGCTAATTTTAACTGACTACTGCTATTATTTTCCATTCAGCAGAGGGATTCAGCTTTTAGTGACCTGAATTTGGGGACAGTCTCACCTGATTTAATTGCGCTCACAGAAAGCTCTGCTAAAATCACACCTGCTCTGGGGTTCTGTGCTGCTTGAATGTAAAATGCCATCACCCAACATGCAAACTCCACCAATTCTTGGCCACCCTACTGTGCTGGCAAATAGAGCCCAGCTGCTGGTAACCAGTGCTGGCCAGACCAGAAAAAAAAATGTACAAGTTTCCTCTGTACCTCCTGTTTGACTTCAAGCCAAAAACAAGGCTCCAAAACAATCAGCCTGTGCCACAAGCTGGTGGCAGCCAGACTTTTGGCAACCAATAATCCCTCTGTGGGATAGCTGGGGTAGCAACCATTTCCATTTAGACAATCTACCAGACACCTTCCATTATACCCTCCCAGTTCTGTAGTCTATAACTATCCTTTCCCAGATATACGGCCAAAAGCTTAATGCCAGACCTACCCCACACCAAACCCCCACAAAGATTCAGAGGACACTACTCCACCCACTGCCCAACAAGGAAATCCTCACTCTTTTTCTGATGTATCTTAGCAGGTAAGAGTTGAGAATGCAACTAAATTGCTAGATATGTTATATGTTACCCTTTCCCCACACAAAACAGTAATGTCATCCACAGAGAGAGAGAGAGGGAGAGATGTTGACAGAAAGACTGAGAGATTATGTAAGAGTGAGACTGTGAAAGATAAAGGATAGACAGTCAGATAGGGAGATAGAAACAGAGAATGACAGAGTATAAGTCTAATAAAAAAGCCAGAGAGAAAGAGAGATAGAGAGAGAGAGAGATGAAAAGACAGAATGAGAGGTTCTGTAAGCATGAGACCATGAAAAAAGGGATAGAGAGAGATAGAAATAGAGAAGGAGAGAGAGTAATAAAAAAGAAAGAGAGAGAGAGAGATGGACAGAATGAGAAAGTGAAACTGAAAGAGAAAAGCATACAGAGATAGAGATAGAAAGTGTATGAGAGTAATAAATAAAACCAGAGAGAGAAGGAGAGGGAGAGAGGCCCTGTCATTGTGCAGATGTTGAAACCCACAAGGGACTGAGTGAACATGACAACGAGCAGCTTGAGCACAGCTGCTGGGCCTCTTCAGCACCGCGGTCAGGTAGCCGGTCGGCGTTACCGGGTCCACTGGGACCCCAGTTAGACGGGGTGCAGAGGTGTAATGAACAACCGCACATGGAGCGGCGCACCTCTTTCATGCCGTCCACCCCGTGCCCGACAGAAATTGAACAGACGTCAGAGACAACAGGCTGGGAGATCCTTTGTCCCTTTCCATAAATTATGAGACAGAAAAAAAGCTCCTTCACATTGGCTTTCTGTCTGATAGGATTTTTAGCTCCTTTATATTAAGCTCGCTGGATAGGCTGTCAAGCTGGCTTGGCTAGTCATTCACTCATGGGTACAAACATAACAGCATTATGATGCCAAAAGTGGGTTATTCACCAATTGGGGTATCTGTGAAGCTGATAATTATAAAAGCAATAATGATACAGACAAACAAAGATTGAATTGGCAACAATAATATGACAGAAATGTACATAAGCATGTCATTATGATTATGATGAAGACTATTATTATTATCAGTATTATTAGTATTATAGTAGTAGTGGCTATAACAATAGTAATAATAATAATAATAATAATAATAGTTTTAACATCATCAGTTTGCTTAGTGCCCATAAGTTCCATTTGATATATTCGAAGTAGCATTAATACAGGTGGTATTTACTGAAGCAATTGCGCTATATATTTTGCTTAAGGGCACATTGACAAGGGCCCTAAATGGGATTTGATCTCACAACCCTTCTGAGTCCAGCATCCATACCAGAACAATCACACAAGATCAATGTCCATGCTGGCTACTCTCTCACTTATGTGATCAAACATGCCCAAAACATTAAGATGTAAGTGCAAAGCTAGATTTTAACCTGAGGGAAAATAAGTGAAAATAAGCACTTCGGCACTGATACAAAAAACTGCAGAAGGTAAATTTTGAAAAATTAAAAAAAAAAAACAAAAAAGCAAGCTATGAATAGGTGACGACTTGTACTGATTGCACATGTTTTTTTTTTTTTTGTTACCTGTTCACCTCACACACAATTTTAGTTGCAGAGCAGATTTAGCTGCAGCACAAAAGCTGATTGGGCGGCCATTACAGCGCATTCAGCCAAGAGCGAGCACTCAGAGTTTCCCTGAGCAAAGTCGTTCGGTGAGACTCAGGAGGCAATTAGGAGCAATTGCAGTGCGACTGTTAAGATTGCAGTGCTTTGTTTCTCTCTACCCCCTCCCCATTCTGAGTCATGTCCAGAGAATCGTACTGTTGTCTGGGTCCCTGTGAGATTACGTCTGGATATTGGCCATACAGTTCCTCAGCACCTTTGGGGCAGCAGTGTAGCATAGTGGTAAGAAGCTGGACTTGTAATGAAAAGGTTGCTGGTTTGATTCCCTGCTGGGTCCCTGCTGTTGTACCTGTGGGAAAGGTACTTAACCCACAATTGCCTCAGTAAATATCCAGCCATATAAATGGGTAATGTTTAAAAAAAAAACATCTGTGGATAAGTGGGTCTGTTAAATGGCTTTAATGTAATGTAACCTCTCCTTTCATCATTCTACACAGTGCTATTTTACAATGCTTTGACCTGAAGGCACTGCAGATTATATGAGCATGTCCTGACTATCTGTGGTGTTGCTTCCTTTTTGTACAGGACAGAGAGTTCAATAACACGGAGTGACCTTCAAGAAGAATCCTCCTCAGACGGTGTGCTCAGAGTCAACAGAAATGTAATATCTCACACCTCGGACAGAAGACCGGGAAGAGTAATGACTACCCCCTTTATATCCATATGTGCCATTCAGCCCTTTCTGTGCTTACTTGAGATGTCAGGCCAAATCAGTGACTGCACCCTCTTACACCACAAGGTTATTAGTGCAATCCCCATTTGAGCCAGACAGTAGCAAGAAAAGGACACCAATAGCACTCAGTGTCATATATAATGTTAAAATGATGCCAATATCCCTGCAAAGGTCAAATGCTCTGTCTCACTGGGCAGTTACCTTCGCAAGCCAAAATGCATAACACTGAACCTCTAAGTCTTCCAGAACATGTCTTCAGAAGGAAAGGGATCACAATGCTCTCACCATTGACACAATCTCAGTGGGACTATCCCATGTTACTTCATTTCAATTCCAAAACCATGCAAAAACGCAAAAAATACCCAGATCAAGTCAGACGGCGAAACAAACATATCACAACAGACTTACTGTAAAGCTTATGCCCCACCCCACCACACCGCATCCCTCTCCTTTCTTACTTAGAACTGCATAATAGATGAAAACCCAATTTAGATAAAGTCATCTTTAATGTTCTTCACCCTGCTAAATGCGAATAAAAAAGGGTCCAGTCAGCAGGAGAAAAAAAAAAAAACATCCGTTTCATTTTCACTCATGTGAGAAAGAGAGAGGATATCAGGCAATGGAAGGAGACAGCCTAACACAGTATAAGTAGTTTGGTGAATAACACCCATAAATATGAACCTGCTGCAGATGCAGTCAGCAGATGGGAGGCTAAATTGCATCATGTTTATCTCTCTGAAAAAAAAGGAAAAAGTCCCTTCCTTCAAATGGAGGGAAAATGGTGTTCATACCTCCATTGCAGAGATGGAAAAAGGCCTTTGCCGCCTGACACGGGTTAAAATTATATGGTGCATTCTTCCCACCCCACCAACCTCTGTCCAAATGATAGGTTTGAGATCAACTGGTCTGCAGGACCAGGCTGGTGGCTCCTTTCTGCATATTTGTGGAGATTTGTTAAGCCAGAACATACTTACATCAAGAATGTGTGTCCATACATACATACATACATAAATAAATACATAAATAAATAAAAATGACCAAGGATTTCAATCCAGCCTAGTAATGAACACACAGCCAGGTGAGACTGCTACTGAACCTGTTTTGTGGTCAGACCTGGTCTGGCTTCCCAGATTCACTCAATAATGTCTTCAGAGGAGTTACAGAATCCGGTTAGCCCCATGTGCTTTGTTATCATACACACAGAAAATGCACTGTGATATTCAATAGTTGGAGCACTGGACACTGGACGCAGATGAGACATTAAAAAACGGTATTAGGTCTGATGTAACTAACAGGAGAATGAAACGTGTGGTGAGAATGCAAGAAGTTATTTGGCATTAACCCTTGGGCTCAGTTATAACTGATGAGTCATTAAGAAAAGCAGCTAGTCGATCAAAACTGCTGAGCAATCTTAGAGAATAGGTGCTATTAAATCAAAACCTTCAAGTTATCTTAAAGAAAACTTTTTTCTTTATTTACACTATTCACTAATATGCAATTGAATCCTGATATGGAGCTTGTCTTTTTTTCCTCTGTAATAATCTCCACTGTACAAGTGTAGACACATTAACATCTAAACTGACAGCACATGACTCACGATGACATTGTTGATGCTCCCAAGATACTCCAGGGATACACATTGTCATTAGCACACAGCTATAATCCTCTCTGGCTTTCACTAGCCTGGACTCTGATGGAGCACCGGTGTTGAACGTCATGAACCAGTCTGCTGTTATTTTTAGCCAGTTATATGAAGTTCTGACAGATGTGATTCATGGCTACTGAGAATGAGTTCTAACACCTGGTCTTTGGTAAAAAATAAATAAATATACACTCAGGTATGGTGAAATCATCTGAATCAGTCTATTCATATAACTTACCACATAATGATGGTTTCATTTAGAGAAAGTGCTTCCAACCGTTTCAGGAATAACTCCAAACTATGTAACTACTGTGTATCATCACAATTTCATGAACCGCCCCAAAACCGAACTTCCCAATCTGCTACATGTCGATCTGTTCCTGCTTAGCTCAAGAAATACTTTGCCTCGCTGATTTCTTCAGGAATGCAGAGATGATACCTTGAAGACATTTCAGCTGCACAGGCCCAAATATGGGAAATGCTTCATTTGAATCAGAATCATGTTTGTGTTGTGTTTTCCACTGTGACAATGGTACAAGAGGGACCTGTCCTAAATATCATCTGAGGTTATTATTGGGAAAACATGCTGGCAGGCTGTACTGTAGTTAATGTTTGAGACAGTACATTACATTACATTACTGTCATTTAGCAGACTCTCATATCTTACATAGCTTGCAGTTTTACATGTTATCCATGTATACAGTTAAATATTTACTGAGGCAATTGTGGGTTAAGCACCTTGCTCTACGGTAAAACAGCAGTGGCCCGGTGGGGAATCGAACTGGCAACCTCTCAGTTACAATCCCTGCTCATTAACATTATGCCACCCCTACACTACACACCCATTCTTTTCAGATGCCTCCATCTGTCCTGTTTTGTGCTTTCCTTCAGATGCAGTTTTCTTAGCAACTTCAGCACGCAGCCAGGAGTCCTCCCCCCTCCACTGTTGTACACCCTGTTTCATCCCTTTAACCCTCCCCAAAAAAATTGGAGCAGGATGACAAGAACCCCCCCACCCAAATACTCTCCACAACTACAACTCCCAAAGTGCACCACTACTACAGACTGTTGGAGCCACCACCCTCACCACCTCCTGATAAATGCTGGTGCCCTTTCATACCAGCGTCTTTCTGATGAGACCTTAATGCGAGGTCCTGGCTACACAGCAGTCATTAGAACACCCAATTAACAGCCCTAGCACTTATCACAGAGGGTGGGGCTGCTAACCTTGCCATCATTGTCTGATTTCTCAGACTGACTGGTCACCAAATCAACCCCAACCTCCTACCCTCTGCCCCAGAACTAAACAAAACAAAACAATACTGAGAGCACATGGATCAGACATATATCTGATATCTGATAAGATGTACATCACTTAATTTTGTTTGCCCTCAGTTTTAATATTTTTTTGGAGAAGAACCCCTTACCGGCGCAAAGGGGGGGGGGGGGGGGGGGTGTAGGGACCAAATCAACATGCAGAGTCGAAGAGTGTTCACTTCGGCACAAAGAAACGTTGACAACTGAAGAGAGGTGGATGAAAAAAGGGAGTGAGCATGAAAGAGTAGAGTGAGGAGAGAGACAAGCTGTGGACTCCCCTGTTTACCTGTCGCCTGCCTGAGGGGGGTCAGCTTTGGTTAACTGGCACACATTTTAATCTCAACTACAGACTCAGTTCTAACAAGTAGCCCTTCCACAGGGCTCTGTGTCAGGAACGTTTTTGTTATTGTGCCTGGTGCTTTAAACACTTTAAGTGGTGTCTAGTTCAAGGCAAGCCATCAGGATTTAAGCATTTTATAAAATCCATACTGAGATCGAACAGTTGATGGATCCTGTTCTTAAAGGATGCAATTATGCCGTTGACATGCAATTTGATTCTTTTCTAATTTGGTTAAGTTTCCCTTTTTTCTGAAAGGTCAATAGTGCATGTGGGACTGAATTTCTTGAAGTGATAAAGATTTTTGTGCACGTTTGTGTGCGTGTGTGTGTGTGTGTGTGAGTGTGTTGTTTAATTAATACAGGGTTGTTTGTTAGTTTAAACCTTAAATTTTATCAGATGCTCTTTTTTACAGTATCAGCATTGAGAAGATAAGCAGGTGCTTCAAAACTGCCATGCAAAAAGGTGTAATTTAGGTCTGTTGTTACAGCACTATTTTTGTTTCTGCGGTGCTATTTTAGCTTAGTCCTGTTTGCATTTTCCTTTTCTTTTTTTGGACAGAGGGAGGTAGGGGGCATTGGAGGAGGAGTTGGTTGTTTCCCTGAAATCAAATGAGGCTGCAAACAAGACGAAGAAAAAATGAAACATGTATGCACAAAAATAAGGAGACGTTCCAGAAGCTGTCGGAGAGTGGCTCCACTCTGATTGCGATTGCGAGTCCATTCTACTGTGCAGCGTCGGGTCGTTTGGGTGATGAGGCTAATCAGCCAGGCAGATCGTTATCATCACCAGCAATCACTCTTTTTTCCCTCAGCAAAGGGAAAATCAGCCAAACCACTGAAAGAAAAGAAAGAGAAAGAAGGGGAGAGGGAAATTTCATCTGCGGTATCAGCCATCTTGTGTAATTATGGCGAGTTGCTGTGCACAGCACTTACTGCTGTCAAAACAAACTGCGCAGTCGGGCCAACTGAAAAATGCATACAGGGGCAGCAGTGTGGCATAGTGGTAAGGAGCAGGGCTCATAACTGAAAGGTTGCTGGTGCGTTTCCCAGCTGTAGCGCTTAACCCAGAGTTGCCACAATAAATATCCAGCTGTATACATGGGCAACATATGACATTGTAACCTATGTAAACTGCTCTGGATATGAGTGTCTGCTGTGCCAATGATGTAATGTAATCTCGCCACCATGCAGGCAATCTTTTGAAAAGTGCTCTGTATCAATTTTTGTTGTCAATGGCCCTGTACTTAATGCAGCTCCATTGACTTATAGATGCATTGATTGGATGAAAGATTGATTTGAGAAACTTTAATCTATGTAGATCGGATAAGAGCATCTGCTAAATGACAATGATGTAATGCGATGTAAACAGAAAGCGCGTGTCTGGCACTTTCACCAAGGCTTGCGTGCCACGGACGTCTCTCTCATTATAGCGCCAGCCTCACTTATCCCCATGTGCTCCTCTGTTGCATTGTTCTCAAACACCGGGCCTGCATCCACTTTGGCTGGGCGACGCCTTCAGAGGAGCCAGGAGACGGGTAAATTGGTCGCTGCTTGAGTTTGGATACAGAAACGCCATCTGTGGGGCCGTGCGGAGCAACGCGTCGTGCCAGAGGGTAGGAGAAGCTGCAGCACCGCCAGACTGGGATTTTAGGAGGGCGGTGTGCGTCTGTGTGCCTCTTTCTTTTCAGTATGCAGGGTCGCCCAAGAGTCACACTCCATGAGGATAATAATAAACGGAGGAATGAAACAAACAAGCCAAAAAAAAAAAATCCTTTAAATATTAGAACTGTTTCCAATTAACTCCAGGTAACCCCTTCTCTATTCTGTGAATACACAGCAGCTTTCACACAGACACCTGACTTCAACCCAGAATTTAAATAGCTGTTTTTTCTTTCCCCGCTATGACCTGTTTATACCAAGCTGTGAACTCAGGAATGTCCGAGATTCAGCCCTTTCTATACAGGACCACCCCAGTCTTGGATTTTCTAGTCAGAATGTGCATTATGATAAAAAAAGATCTCTTCTCAGATCTTTACTTCGATCTTTACTTCGATCACATTACACAGTTCGCTGATGAATATCAGAGGTAGTGTAGAAAAGGGCCACATGTTTATGTTTTTGTCTTTGACTTTGTCTTTGTTTGCGCACCACCCCCATCTCTCACAGGCACTTGTTTACAACTCAGCTGAAACCTGGCCAAACCGGTCCTGCTGCTCCCCTTATCAGCAGGACCCCCACAGGGAACTCGAGGCACAGGCGCACCCCCAAGGACGGCCCCCAGGTCACCATTCGCCCTCGGACCTGCCCGTATCCTTTGGCCACCAATCAGGGCCTCAATAGGGCTGGGGATACGGGACAAGATAAAGGTGGTAGTGACCTCCCCCACTTCAGTACCACAACAATATCTGGGAGGTGAAGAACTGGGGAGACCAAGCCTTTGGGGACCAAACCTTGTGCTGTTGTTGTGTGCGTCTGTGCCAAAGTAAGTAGTATGCCTAAGTTCAACTGGTTGTAATATAATTGCCTGTAGAGAGAGAGAGGGGTGTGCATGTTAATTAAGATAGTGTGTCCTTAGTGTTTAAATGTTTTCATAGCCATTCATGCAGCCCAAGCCTGTATACCTCATGCCTGTTTGTATATTGTACATTCAATGGACCCAACAGTACTGATCATTCTCCCTGCTTACTCTTCGCAGGAAACCACACACACACACACACATACACCACAAACCCTCGCATCCGTCCATTCAAAATCCCCAATAAACACCTGAACCCGGAACCTGACTCCTGTGTCCTGACTGACACCCCACTGTGATAGCAAACTAGCCTGAACCTAGTACGGGTGAAACTGCCCCCTCAGTTTCAGGTAGTGTTACCAACAGAGTTCAGGTAAGTACTTTTAGAGAGGACACACATATGTGGGTTTTTCCCTTTTTTCAAGGCACATTTGAAGGTCCCCTTTGCTATCTCTCCTCCAACATTTTCCTCATCCCATTTCTTGTTGATTCACAAACTTATCTCTCTTTTAAATTTTATTCTGTCAGTTAATATATGGTGCTAATCTTAATGCCATTTCCCTGCAGTCTTGTGATCCCCAGTTTGAGAATCCTTGGTGTAATCGATTACATGGAATCGTGTGAGATTTGGAGAGAGGAATCTGAACCCAAAGTCAGCAACATTATCTCCAGAGGTGGAGAGCTTTTTTGACAGAATTTATAAGTGTTAGGGTAACTGACAAAAGGTAAATGAGATTCTGAAACCGAAACATACACCAAGAATCCCAGGATCCCCTTTCACATTGATGCAGACCTGGGAATTTACTGGGTCTCCCAATGCACCTCCATATTCTCTAAAATATATTCTTTATATATAATACTATTTTTTTGTATGGGATGTGAAATATGCCACTGCTCCACATCATTTGGGAGGAAAAAAATGGCTGGATAAAATTAGTGATTGATTAACACAAAAACAGATATTTTTTTTCTTTCATGTTGGCTTAATTCACTACTTTCCCTGTATGTCTACAATAACAGGTAGGATCATCCCAGGTAATTGGAGAGTCCATCCTGGATTGAACTCTGGCTGTTATCTTAGCAGATACCTTTAACCAGGATGACCTGCCCTACTCACAGTCACACATTTATGCAGCTGAGTAAATACTAATGCAGCTTCCCTTAAGTACCTTCCTCAAGGGCGCAACGGCAGTGCCACACCCGGTGAACCTGCAGTTCATTTCTAGCTCACCAAAAACCCACATCATTACCTCGATTTCACAGGAACAGTCTATGAAGTGTTTCTGTGGTTTTCAATCTGTAAGCGACAGAGCGACTATCAGATTTGGCAGCAATTGGGGACCGCCCAAAAACGCACAAATAAAGCAAAATTACATTTTATGATTCATGTTTTCAGGAACCTGAAGGGCACTAACTGAGACTAAATGGGAGACAAGTACCATTTGAACATACTGTTGAGTGAATGGGATACTTGAGCATAAATCACGCGGAGATACATCTGGAAGGACCATACTCTCATCGCCGTATTTATATATATTGCTTATATGGGAGAGCGTGCATGGTGCAAGGATCAGGGGTTATAAAGAGGTGGTTACAAGTTTGATTCTATGGTCGGGTACTGCTGTTGTGTCCTTAAGGTACTGAATTGCGTTACTATCTCACTGCATAAATAAATCCTATGTGAGAATGTTACCAGATACATATGGTGGCAAAATTGTCTGATCTGCAGCTGAAATAAAACTGTAGAGCCAATTTTTGTATACTTATTATTTATTTATACAAATGCTTTGTGATCCAGCCACAGTGGAATTCAGGATTGAAGGTGCCACTAATGTGTGTGCGGTTTTTATTTTTTTGTCCTCATTGTAGTCCCTCACAGCTCGATGGATAAACACAAGCTAACCCCCCTTTATACTGCTTGACAAAACAACCACCCACTTCAGAAGAGGCATTCTTTCCCTTCGCCTTGTGCTTTTTTTGAGTCAATGAAGTTTTATTTGTTATAGCACATTTTTAGAGATTGTTACAAAGTGCTGTACCTAGTGCATTTTCCAGAGCAATTCAACAAACCAGGAAAACCCAGGCTAAGTGGGGAAAAAAGCTTTTCCTGGCCCCAGGAAAAGGTGATTAAAAGACTCCCAGAAAATAAGAATAGAAAAGATAGCACTGGTGTAACATAAGGCATCAGCTCATCTCAACACTTCAACACTGTCAGAATAGCTCCATTCTACAGCCAGTGAGGTGGGCAGGGGATGTAAATATTGGCCTCAGGCAGGTTATGAGTACAGACCCTCCCCTCTTCATATTCATGGCCTAGGCTGGTCAGTTTGGTGTGATATTGCCCCACTCTGTAAGGAGCAGTGGTTGGGACGTGGCTGGGTGGGTTGGGGGGGGGGGGGTGGGCAAGCAAAGATACTGAAGAAACAGTGAAACTTCCTCTCAGCAGAAACTCCCGCTCCCAAACGCAGAGAGCTAATGGCAGGGACGGCATCAGAAGCAAGAATAAAGAGCCTCCCGGCAAGTTTTTTTTTTAAAACGTATTTATTTTATCTAAAGCGTCCTATTAGGCAAGGGGGTCCTCTGAGATTTCCACAGAGATGAATGAGAGAGGTGCTGTGCCAGCAGGCAGCAGCAGCAGACTAAGCGAGAAACTGACTGTTGCGAGGAAGATGCATGTAGGCCATGCTTTAGAAACCCCACTGCGTTTTTATACAAGCTACTGTACATGTATACTTTTTCGGTGTTCTTTCCATATGGTGTGTGTAAGTGTGGGGTGGTGGTTGGCTTTGGGGGGGGTGGGGTGGGGGATGTGGGGGGTTGGGTAAGAGGGTTACGCAGCTCAGATGCAGCAGACAAACAATATGTGTGCTAATGCTTTTAAAATTCACACATTTTATGTGCTCCATATGCTGGGCATGTCAGTGTCTGCAGTCTCCCAGGAATTTTAGGTAAAGTTTTTGTTCCTAGAAAAAAAAACAAGACAAAGAAAAATGGAACAAAAGAAAACTTTCCACCATTCAAACAATGTGATCTTTTCCACTTTAATTCCCACAGGAATGCAGCTCAGATGCAGCTGCAGCCAAGGCGACAGTACCACGCTTGTCAAAAACTGAGCAGTTTTAAATCAAATTGGTGACAAATACGTAAATAAACAACAGAACTATTTCAGCAACCTGTGTTGCTCCTGTGCTCTGTATGCCAAATTATGATGTAACTTTCAGCCTGAGGAGACAAATTTCATACATTGTGTATATAGTGATATCATAATCACATGTACAGTACAGTATACAATAACATAATATTCAATAAAATAGTACATGAACAGTTCTCTGGATTATAATACTGTCATTTATACCATATCATTAATAGAATATGACACATCTCAATGAGTTTTCTTGAGTGTCAAGCGAAATACATAGTAACTCAATTGACAGACTTAATATGGTGCTGCATGACATGTTTTCTCTTGTAAATTCCTGTCTTTCCTGATATTGTGAAATACAACCTCTCTGCAGAAGGTTTAGGAACATTTCAGATGGTGACAATGTTGTTTGTCATTATCAACATCAATAAAATTTGATAATTTAATTTTAAATCTGTACCATCCAGGTTAAACTTCTTTCATAATTTTCTATAAGATGTTCAGTTTTGTTCTTGGCCAGTTTCATTAGCATTCCACATAAATTGTGTGTGTGTGCGTATACATGTGTGTGCGCGTATGCATGTGTTTATTGGGGGCAGGGGGTGTTCACGTTTGTCTTTTATTTATTTATTTTTTTAATGTATTTATTGTTATTTATGTGAAGAACAAGTCCCAACACGCTGTGCAGGAAATTGCACATAATCACAAAACAGAAACATTAATAATGACAAACAAACATAATACCACCCAGCTATCCTTTTTTGTTCCCCAGACAGTTGCTGACAAAGGGATACCATTACGCAAAGTGCACTCTGTGGGTAAGCACAAAAGGTTTACCTCTCCAGATGAATGTTAATGTAACCCAGAAGGGAACATGCTCAGGGATCCAGCCTGTGTGGCTAAACAAGTCAACTTTTAGGCTATAGAGCATATCTTTCATTCACCAGCTACTAAAAAATACCAAATGCTCTCAGCCAGGTAGGAGTATCATTTCTTGTTACTGCAGGAGTGTTGTTGGTGCTTTTTTGAGGGACACATGCGTAAACGTTTTGGTTTCAATCTCATTTAGATTTCGATGGGAAGTGGGCCCTCCTTTAAGACATTATTATGCTCTTAATTCAGAATCATTTAAAAGGTGAGCAGTAACACAGGGTGTAACAGAGCTGTCAATAACCTGAAAGTTATTAAAGTGAAGCATCTCCACTCATTCCACTCACAAAAGATCACCTGGAATGTGATCAAAGGATGTGTAGGTGTGCCGGAAGGTCAGAGGACTCTGCTGACACTGTCTTTCAATGTCTGTGGCCTTTTTGGGATATTATTTTGGTACAGGGGTGGGAGTGTAACATAATAGTAAGGGGCAGGGCTCCTAACTGAAAGGTTGCTGGTTCGATTCCTTGCAGGGGCACTGCTGCTGTACCTTTAGGCAAGGTAGTTAACCCAGAATTGCCTCAGTAAAATATCCAGCTGTATAAATGAGTAGCATGTAAAAATTGTAACCTACGCAAGTTGGTCTGGATTAGAGTGTCTGCTTAATGCCAATGAAATGATGTAATTTCACCACCACACAGGTTGTCTTTTGCAAAGTGCTCTGTGTCAATTTTTGTTGTCAATGGCCTTGTACTTAATGCAAGTTCATTGACTTATTGATGTATTGACTGGATGAAAGATTGATTTTCTTAAATGATTGAACTGCACTGAAGACAGAACAGAACTGGACCTGTGTTCAAATAAATAAAGTTTTTAGTGGAGGGAGACTGCCATTCATCATTTGAAGTTACATCAACTAGTGCCTGAATTGTTTGTAGGAATTGTGATCTGTGAAGCACTCCATGTGCCATGGTGTCTTTGATGATATAAACTCACACAACATTTATCATTGTTTGTTGACAGCTACAGTATGCTTAATTTCTTGTCTGTGACCTTATTGAAACCTACCCTCAAAAGGTGACATAGTTTGACCTACATATCTGTCACATTCCTACACACGTACCAGCAGACTGTTTAATTCTTCAGAGGATCAACCATTAAGTAGCAGGTGGAGAGAATGTATAGACATCATTACATGTTAGATGTCATGACTGACTATACATTTTTTCCCCAGGACCACCTTTCCCAACTGTTGGTTGAGAGCAAATTTTGTAAACATTATTGGTGATTTATTATTATTTATTGCAGAAAAAATAATAAAATAATAGCAATGTGTTTCTATGAACCATGTTTTTACTTCCCCCATCAATCTCAATTAATCCAAGCAAAATGCATGTCGCTACCTCCTAACCCCTTTATAACTAAACAAATGGAAACATAGCTGCAAGAGGTTTCTTTTGCAAGCACACTGTCAGTACTTCGGTCCCCTAGCTGTTGTTTTTGTGTTGTCCCTGTCTGTCATTGTCTCCCATGTGCTTTTGTTTACAGTTCCCATGTGTTCCGGCCCTGTCCCCGCCCACCTGATTTCCTGATCGCCTCCACCTGCCTGCCTGCCCACCTGCATCCCAGCTCCTCGTCAGCCCAGCCCTATATCTACCCTGCTTGTCTCTGTCTTGTTGCCAGTTCGTCTAAGTGTTTTCCCTGTTGCATACTCGCCTGTTTACCTGTGTTGCTGATCTCGTTTTGACTTCTGCCTGGCTACCTACCTTGTCCCTGCCTGCCGTCCTGCCTTGGTTGCCTGACCTGCCTGCCTGTCTGGTTTTTGACCCTGCCTGGTCTGCGTCTGAGTCCGTGCCTGCGCCCTGACACACAGACCCATAATTAGTATATGACAGCCATCTGTTATGCGCTGACCAGAGGCCTCACTGATGTCTTGGGCTGCGAAGATTTTGACGCCCTGTTGCTTGGTTCCCCGGGTTGCATTGTGCTACCCTATTTGTTTATCAGGTGCATTTCCATAGAGCAAATTGCATAGTTACTCATTGGCCATTTATGCAGCTGGACAATTACAGAATCGTTCTGAGTTAAGTACCTTGCTCAAGGGTATAACAGCAATGCCCCATTGTGGAGCAGAACTGGCAACATTTTGGGTGAAAACCCTGCTCCTTTCTAACAAACACAGCACTACCCTCACAGACGGGTTCTCTGTTGAGAGAGTGAGTCAACAAACTGGATAGCCAGGTATCCTGATGAAGTCGAATCTCTCTGGACCCCATTCAGAGCCCGGGATCAAACAGGGTGTTCCACAATTTCGACAGGACCAAAGCAAAGGACAAGCTGATCTCGGTAGGCTGGACAGGTAAACAACAAACGCCTGAAGGCATGGAATCAAAGAGAAACGGCTAGACAATTATCAGCAGCCTTCTCTAGTAGTTTGAAATGCAGTTCATTGTTTTAGTTCTGTCCTTATTTTCTTCTTCTTGTTGTGTGTGATAATGGCAAAACAGCAGGCCAAAACGGAAAGGAAACAAATCAATGTGTTAAATTACACAACACTGACTAATTACAGGCACTGAGACCTTGTAGTGTAGACACAGAAACCCATTACATACGTACTGCAGGGTACCCCTGGGATCCTGAGCTAATAAAATGAGTTTTTTCTGGAAAACTAATTGGTGTTATGAGCCATGAAATGCCTTATTTCTATGGATTTACAGTTCATGGATGTATGTAATCAGATCCCCCTCCTAGCTGTCTGGCTAGATTTATTATTTTTTTTTTTTTCCCCAAAAAAATAAATAAATAAATAAAAACATGTACAGACATTAAGCCATGTAGATTTCCCCAGTTATAAACATATCAAAATATGTACAGATATAAGGAAGTTACACAACAAGCAAAAGTGGGAGGTAAAGCGTTTATGTATGGGGGCTGAACTGGGACACTCCCCACCAACAGGAATAACCATTTGTTTACCATTCAGTTAGAGAATTAACAGCTGTCAATCTATTTAAGTCAATTAAATGTTCAGCTGATGTCTGGTGAAGAATGGGGAATAATTAAGAAAGTTTCCCCTTTTATATCTTTTATATGCAGAGCTCTTTTCCTAAGAAAATAATTCATTTGATGTAGAACCTAGACATTCTAAAACCGAAGTCTAACTTGAGCATCATGTCTTTTGAATTCATACAATTTGAGTAGAATTGTAAATGCACATTTCATATTTCAAAGACTGGGGGGGCAAGAGTTTTACAACTTACCCACATGATTTGGATCTAGGCCTTAAAATGTAAACAGCCTCTCTCTGTAAGCTCCTTGTTTCTCAAGAGGGCTGCTCTCCAATAATAGTTTAGGCAGTTATTTTGGCATTTTTAAAGTCCAGTGTTTTTGTTTAGGCTATGTTGCATCATTTTCCCTGACCAACAGTGCATCTTTAACCCTGCAGATGTACACCGCCTCCTATAGGCAGTGAATGGTATATACGCTAATCTAAGTGGCAACTCTTGCTCCTTGCTAAGTACATTTGTGGATCCCAGCATGCCGAGCTGTTTGGTGTCAAACGACTGACTACACGCTTTCACAAAAGCGTACAAAATCAATTTTCCAATATCCTCGGGAAAGGCGTAACCCATGAAGTGTGACATGTATGGACAGGTGTGTGTGATGGGGAACAGGTGATGAGAAAGAACAGCAGCAGGAAAATCAAAAAGCCAATGATAAACATGTGTGTGTGAATGGTCTTTGGAGAGATAAGTGTTTGTTCCTTGGAGTCTGCAGTACCTTTTGAACCTCTGATGGGTTGATACAGTTGTGTTTCTATTGACATTACCAGCAGATTATAACCTGCCCTGTGAGGCCTGCTGGTCTTACTACCCTCTAATGTTCTGAACTGAATGAACCGGGTTCTGTTTTTGTTTATCTGTTGTTTTTTTTTGCATGTTTTAGTGGATGCTGTCCTTTTAGATGCAGATCAGGACAACATCAAGGACATTACCACGCAGCTGGAAACTAAATTGAATATTATTGGATGATCATTGTGTCTCCTGTTTTCTCCTGTGATGGTTGTACTTATTTATCATAACAATATTGTTTTGTTCTGAAACATAAACGGCAATGCTGCCTTCTTGGCCCCTGAAAAAAGAGAATTTTAATCTCACTGGAGCTCTCTGGTTAAATAAAGTATATGTTAAATGAAGAGAATTCCATTAAACACCTCTAACAGTGATACATATACATACATGTCAGATGGTAAAGTACATCCACTGAATGAATTTGCCATACATCCACAAGGATGGAATTTTCAGCATTCTGTTTTGGGGTTTTATGAATGACGCTGTACCAGGGTATGGACACAAGTCAGTGCTTTCTGGATAACAGAAATGTTGCAGTTTGATAAGGTGAGTTTGTTCTTGATCATGTTCTCCATCATTGCTGTCGTCATGATTACCATCATCTCCTCGACAGCCATCGCTGTTATCATTCTTAGTGGCACATTAATTGAAGCTGAGATTGAGTCAGTTAACAGGTTGAGTCAGCGATACCAAAGCTGAAATATCTTTTGTAAGTGATGATTTATACTGACAAAATAGTACTACAAATTGCTACTCAGTCCTCAATAAAACTGCCCAAGTACCAGTTGGCTTGTGCTTTGTTTTTTGTTGTCATTATTTTCCCAATATTCTATGCTACACTGGGGCAAATGGATTGTTGAAATGAAGGAACCCAGACATAAAATGTGAACAATGTGGTTACCTTAAAGTCTACATGTATTTACACTTCATGTGCTATTGTACATTCACCCTTGCCAAAATAAAACTTCCACATGTTTTGCATTTATTTGTTTACTCACGCTTAAATGAGTTGTGGATTTGGGGAGCTGCGGTGCCTACATACCAATCACAATGTTGCCTTAATGACAACTGCCTTCGCAACAAGGGAAGTAAAAAGCTGAAAGAGAATATGCTGAATATTTTTTGAGATAAAAAGCTCATAGCCAAGGTGCTGATTTAGCTGAAAGCAGCATCAGTGGAGCCCAGCATTATGAAGCACCAGTGTTTATAACAAAGGAACTTCATTCCTTTATTGACTTAAGTATGACTGCTGTCACGGAATGTGTGTCTGTACTGAGTGGTTGTGTTTCTGGTCTCGTTTACATGGAAGTGTTAAATGAAGCTCGTCAGAAGACACGACAGCAATCAGGCACTCTGTTTGGCAGTGTTTGTTTGTGTTTAATCCTTCGCTAAAGTGCAACATGACTCATTTTCCGTTCTCATGAACTGTGGGCTGTGAGTTCATCTTCTGAGAAGAGTCAGAGCCCATGAGATGATTAAAAAAACAAAGAAACCCTCCCACTCTCTCCTAGTTTGGAACTCAGTTTAAAGAGTAGGCATGAATAAAGGAGAGGCTCTGAGAAAGTCAAAACAATCAAATTATTCCATACTTATTTTTTTCATGGGATTCAGCAGACTCTTCAATCAGCTAACAGTAACAATAATGTGATCTTGTAAACATTCTGAAGCCATCAAACCACCATCTCCACTATCATAATCTTCATCATCATCATCATCATCATCATCAATAACAGAGAGGCCATGTCTGTACTAGGGACTGGGGCTCAAACTGATGTTTGTGTGGTAAGGTTGCAGGTTTGATTCCCCACTGGGACACTGCTGCTGTACCATTGAGCAAAGCACTTATCCCAGAATTGCCTCAGTAAATATCCAGCTGTTTACATGTATAACATGTAAAAGTTGAAACCCATGTACGTTGATCTAGATCTAGAGAATCTGCTAAATGACAATAATGTGCAGGCCCACCCCTGTGGACAAGACTCTGGTCTATAACAAGACCATTACCCACAGGAGAAACTGTGGTGACAAATTTTGAAATCTTCAGCATGGCTTCACTGGAGACTGAATCCACCATCTTCTAAGGCCTGGGCACACACTCAGCTCACAAGGTCACTGAGAGAAAGACACAGGGAAAGTGTGTGTGTGTGTGTGTGAAAGAGAGTGTTAATTAGCACATGCCTTGTTGAATTACTATGTATGTAAAAAATATTTACAGTTAGCACAATAGGACTATTTTTTTTTGCCCACTGGTTATCTCAATACACAACATGATGTTAGCTATTTATTTCTTTTATGCCGTGTGTGAAAGAATTGGATGTAATTTCTTTTGAATGTTGTGTGTGCAATCCTCGTTACTTAAGGGAAAAAAATGACGCCTTTCTTCACCAGCACTCCGACTGAGACTCTGCATCGCATGCTGGTACGTGTTCTCTGTGGCTCGCACCTGGACGCTCCTGCCTGCATGATACCATACATTCATAATCAGAGAGACGATGAATGAAGTCTCTGCTGGAGTCTGTTACACGAGACTGACATCATAATGGTGAAAGAAACAAAATAACCATAATACATATCGCTGTAACATATGTGTGTGTGTATTTTACGTGTGGTTGATTTCTATAACCAATGCATTGTCACATGGATTAAGCTGGTCTGTCATAAGTGTTCTGAGAGAGATAAGAATATGTTCACACACTCTCACAGGCATATGCTTGGACAGGAATGTCATCAACTATGACTAAATTCTTTCCTTTTTTTCTTTCTCCTTTGCATATTTTAAGCCTGTTCACAGACCTCAGTCAGGGAACAGTACCTACCAATTCAAACAGTTTATTTTTAGGAATATTTTATTCTTTGTAACTTCAAGACAATGCCTGTTAAATGGTGCTGAATCTTGCAGTCACAGTGCCAGGTCTTTTGTGATTTCTGTGCTTTTACAGTTCAGCTGAGGCAAGTCGTGCTAATTTTAGCATAAATTTCATCCACTCGGCTCTTGGATAGCTCAGTGGTTAAGCCGCTGAGCTCAAAGGCCTGGGTTCAATCCCATCCGTGCCATCAGAGAAACATGAACAGGCACACATGGAGGTGGAACAAGTTGGCTCCATTCTGCTGTGGTTCAGCCAGCATCTCACTGCTTTCAGGTGCCCTGCGATTCATAAGGTGTCTGTGGGCTGTTTGGATGACATCAGGCAATAGTGCCTATCCTCCAAAGCATGCCCACTCTAAAGCATCATGTGACTTACACGTGCTGGTGGTGCATGAGCATATTGGAGGAGTTTGTCACGGTGAAACAAGCCTTATGTATGATTCCAGATTAGGGTTACATAGAGGGGTAAAGAAAAAAAAATCCACTCCAGTATTCCTGAAAAGAAGAAAATCAGCACTCTGTGTTACAAAGTACTATTTTTCATGCTTACAAACTAGCTGATATTACCTCCTTTTTTGTAGATTAATGAATTTTGAATTTATCAAGTGGGTCTTTATCTGCGGTAGACATTCCTTTTCAGTTTACCTTCTTTGCTAAAAGCCAGGCTTTTGAAAACATCTCTTTTTGATTGTTTTACACCCTGTGGCTTTTCAGAAAAGATGCCCCATTTCACAGCTTTTTGCTCTCCACAGCTGTATACTTTCGATCGCCTCAATACCATCTCCATCATCATCATCGCTGGGGCAAGCCGTTGGTATTGTTCAGTGCTCC
Organism: Megalops cyprinoides; assembly: GCF_013368585.1. Taxonomy (NCBI): domain Eukaryota; kingdom Metazoa; phylum Chordata; class Actinopteri; order Elopiformes; family Megalopidae; genus Megalops; species Megalops cyprinoides. The sequence continues at coordinate 26,893,882 of NC_050584.1, read as the reverse complement.
ACAGATCTCCCCTGATCCGTGGCTGGCTTAAACTGCCTTTTGCTGGAGCGGGGCCCACCCTGCAGAGAGCCATTTGTACGTTAATGGCCACCACTATAGTGCCAAACCTGCAATTCAGATTGTTCCTTTTGCAACAGGCGATTAACGGTAAAATGGATAATGGATTTGAAAATTGTAAAAGAAAATTCTAGGGGAAAAAAAAAGTGTGAATACACTGTGCACTTGTAGCAGTGTAGCATAGTGGTAAAGAGCTGGACTTGAAACAGAAAGGTTACCAGTTCAATTCCTCACTGGGGCACTGCTGCTGTACCCTTGGGCAAGGTACCTAACCCAGAATTGGGTCAGTGAATATCCAGCTGTATAAATGGGTTATATGTAAAAAACTGTAACCTATGTAGGTTGCTCTGGATATGAGTGTCTGTTAAATTTCTGTTGTTGAATGCATATTTGCTTCTCTGTAAGCAACAGGAACAGCCCACGATCAAAGTTATATGCAGAAATAAAGTCCTCACACGCTTACAGTCAGCCATTCATTTTCATTGTAAAGAAAGACATTTTTTCCCTTTTCTTTCCTTCAGCTGAAATGAAATTCACTCCATTTACTCACTCACACAGTTTCACACAGTTGTAGAAATTCTAATTTTCCACTTTATTGTTTGCTATTACGTTCGGTCTAGGAGAGCCACGGCGGTGGAATATTTAAACCTGTGTGCGGGTGAAGTAAAACATTGTCTTGTGCTTTTTTCTCTTTGGCAAATTTTCAAGGGCAGCTATGCCCTGATGCACCCAATAAGGGGTAGCTAAATAACCTGACCCAAGCTTCCTAACTGGAACCAATGTGCACACTGAAAATGTCTTCCATTCCAGCACTGTATTTATTACGTACATTTTCCAAAAGGTTACAGTCATCCTTACAGTCATCTGGCTTATTATAATTTTTATTAGTAGTAGCAGTAGTAGTAATAATAGTAGTACATATTTTCTTAGTTGTCATGTAAAGAAGTGATTACTCATCTAAACTCACTTTTGATTGGATGGTAGGCATGCACTTTATTCCTGCCTGCTCTCATCATCTAATTAGGTAATTCAAAGCCATGATGTCACATTGGCCCCACATTGGAATCATTGTTCTTTCACAGTTGAAAGCTTTTCTTGTGGTGCCAAATAATCACGACAGCAAGGACCAAACAACAAAACCTGGATGATTAACGGCAGAATGATTCCAACATCGCCGTTGTGAAACAATGGTGCATGTCTCTAAAACGGCAGAAAGATGCGCACTGAACAAAGCAAAACACTGCTTTACTTTTAACGTAGAGCTTTGGATGAAAGGCGAGCTTCTGGGTTGCCTCAGTTTTCTGTGCGTTTGCTCCAAGGGCACCGTCAGCATTGAAGAAGAAAGTCCAAAACGTACAAAAAGGAGCTTCATTCTGTTTTGTTTGATTGCCGAGTATACTTTTTGAAGATTGGAGGGAGCAAGAACATTATTTTCATGCTGCACATAAACTGAACCACCGAAAGCTTTTGAGGAGTACGGGAAAAATCAAAATATGGCATGAATTACCCTGTGCTGTTTGTAACACCTGTGGTCAAACAAATCCCTTTTGTGATGTAACCTTGGTTGCCAGTGATTTAATTCTAAAGAGCTGCTGTGTCATTGGCACATTTTTACATTTACATTTAGCCATTTGGCAGGCATTCCAGAGAGATTTACAGACTAGTATGAATATAATGAAGCTAAATGCACTGTAGTACATAAAAAAAAAAAAAAATCATAACACAATCAAAAGTGTTATTGTTTAAAATGTGCTACCTCTATGAACCTATGTCAAATGGCATTACAAAAAAGCGAGATCTAGTGCTATAACACTAAGAATAATTCAGTAAGTCTTCGATTACTGTAACAGTAATGAAAAGACAGCAGCAATCAAGAACTTGACTGGCAGTGTGATATGGAGGTAAGGAGAAGGGTGCATAACCGAAAGGTTTCTGTTTCGACTCCCCTCTCAGGCACTGCTGCTGTACCCCTGAGCAAGGTGCTTAACCCACAATTGCCTCAGTAAATATCCAGCTGTATAAATGGGCAAGTTGTAACCTTTGTCAGTTGTTCTGTGTAAGAGTGTCTGCTAAATAACAATAATATAATGTAAATTCTGGCAATGAAAACATTGTGCACAAACTAGTGTTTAAATGAGAGGAGGAGCTGTGGTTCAGGGAAGCAAGTAGTCTGTACAAGCAGATTTTCAGCCTGTGTGTGGAAAAATGTTAGCAAGTTCTGTGGCCCTGACTAATACGTGGCTTGTTCCACTGCTGAGGGCCAAGAATTGTGAAGTGATGGAAAATTTGTTGTCCAGTGTCACTCCCATGTTGTTGATGGATAAATATGCAGACACTGTTGTAAAGCCAAGGCTAACAGATTTGGGAAGGTGGGGGTTTAGCTGGGAGTTAGCTGGCACTGACAGTTTTTAGGGCAGTTTTGAGATATCATTGAAACATGCTGGAATGAGGATTTGTTTTCCACACTTGGGAGAGAAAAGATTGAGATGGGTATTGCAAACATAGTAATCACACACACACACACACGCACACACACATACCCAAACACTAGGAGGAGTAACAGTTGATGTTGGTAGACTTCACCGTGTTGATGAAGCCAAGAAGACCTGGCTTCTGGAATGCTGGTTCTGAAAAATGTCAATATCAGTTTGCGTAATTGTTATTATGAATGTTTATGCAGGTGCTCATCAGGGAATTATTTAATTATCATTATGAAAGTGTCATGTATGTCTGATGTATGTGCATACCTTCCTTTGCATCTTATGTATGTACCAAAAAAGGTACTATTTCCTTAAGTTCATGACTCAAAGTTTGTGAAAAAAAGAAAAAAAAAAAAAAACGAGTTGTGGTGAGATTGATTAGATTGCCATGGTGGCAATATCCAGCTCCGTATTCTGTATGTTTCAAGGTTAAAGGGTCCCCTGGGAAATAAGCAGATAAATCAAAGCAAAATCAAAACAGCAGCAACAACAAAACCAATATTAGAACAGCACTGCAGCATCCCAAATGCCTGGGGACAAAAGTGTCCAAGTGTCATGACATCTCTATAACGCACTCTAAACAAATCTTCAGAAAATAGCACCTCCTCTGCTAACCTGACCGACGCTGTTCGCGCACCGATCCGGCTATATTAACTCTAAGCGTCATGCCTAAGTACGTTATACCCTGTGTCCTCAGGTGCTTTCTGCTGCTACTCTGCCTTCTCCAGCCTCACAACATCTTTTAGCCCACAAACTCTTAAACAATCCATCCAAAACTGTCAGGGCTCCGCCCCCCTAGCTGTGGTGTTTTTGTTTTTCCCTGTCCATGTGCTTTTTGTTTTTCCTTGTGTTCCAGCCCCGCCCCGCTCCCCGCCCACCTGATTGCCCCATTACCTTCACCTGCCTGCCTGCTCACCTGCATCCCATCTCCTCATCAGCCCAGCCCTATTTCTACCCTGCTTGTTCCTGTCTTGTTTGCCAGTTCGTTGCAGTGTGTTTCGTACCTGTTTCGTTCCCGCAGTTTTTTTTGGATGTCTGATTTCTCCGTGTTTGACTCTGCCTGCCCTTCGTCTTTGTTTTTTTGCCTGCCGTTTTGTCCCGTTGCCTGATCGTTTGCCTGCCCGGTTCCTGACCCTGCCTGCTTCTGTTACCGACCCTGCTTTTGTCCACGGACTGCCTTCCGGTTTTCGACCCTGCCTGCTTTTGTTGCGCAACTTGCCGTCATTAATAAACCCGCCTGGAACCTGAAGCTCTCTTGGTCTGCGACTGAGTCCTTGCCTGAGCCCTTACAAAAACACCCTGTGCGATATTCCAGCGGATCATATTCAGAGCCGTACTTTGGGGCTATGTTGGAAGCGTGCTTGTTTTTGACATAAAAGCCCCATAGCACAGTTAAGTTGCTCAAATCTAGAAGTACTTTTTTCAGAGAATATCAACCTTATATGCTTTCCTTCTTTCTTGTTACTCCAAGAAAAGCTTTTCAAATATTAGAAGACCATTTTTAATACCATTCAAAAGAACCAGGCTCATACAGCCGACCTAAACTTCACGTGAAGAAGTAACCATATGCATTAAAAGGCAACTTTTAATGCCACTCAAAAGAACCAGGCTCCTACAGCCAACCTAAACTTTAGATTAAAAATAATAATCACCATATGGAAAATACAGCATTTGCCCGATTTTCACAACAGCAAACTCTAAATAAACTAGATGACTGTTAACTGAGAAATGTACAGCTAATTGCATGAGGAATAGTTGAACTGTTGGTGCGTGGACACTTTCCCTCTGTGAGTAAAAAAGCTGTTTAAACACCTGTCCCTTCCACGCACAGTATGGATTTAGCAGGCGGGTGAAGGGAGAGCGCTCTCGTGTCAACATGGAAGCATGGCTGATTACAGTTTATCGTCACAGGGACACGCCACTCTGGAGTGCTGCTTACACACCGCGCCTTTTAGGTCAAATTTATTGCCTTCCATTTTAATGGGATTTTTAATTACACCTAATGAAATATGTTAATCGTACAACAAAATTAGTTAGAGGTGGCAAATGTTTAGCAAGGCGGACAATCTGAGCACCGGGGTATTTGGAAGCAACGGCACGCAGATCAGGGGTCCAGCTCTGTGCACACATCACATGCTCACACACACACACACACACACACACACGCACATAATAACCATGGGCAGTTATTGCCTCAGTATAGACTCATCTGTCTTATGTGATGAATAGTCCCTAGTTTTGAAATTTGTGTTCTTAAGGAATAATTGGTAATATATTATGGTTTTCCCTAGCTTTTTCCATAGACCATGCAGCTGGGTTATGAGTTATTGTCTATTATTACACACCTGGGTACACTTTCTTTATAAAGCCCTGTGCTCATAATGAAATATGCTACTCTGGCTGACGCTAATTCTGATTTATGCCAAAAAGCAGCCATCAGGTTCAATTAGATTCTACATCCAACCCTACACAACGCTGCTCTAGCGCTCGTAACTTTCTGTATTACATGTGAAGAGAGGAATTTGCAATGAATGAAACAAACATTAACTTTAACTACCACTGCAAACAAACACAGCCAACCCCTACCCCTCCACCCCATTCAAAAACAAGAACGAAAAACGAATTTTATCATTTATACAAGATTCTCCCTAGACTATTCCAACCTTGAAGCATGGATTTACTGTTGTCTGCACTCTAGAAAAGAGAATGCCTCTGTTATTACAGAGGCATTCTCTGCCTTTGTAGTATATAGCTGTATGCACATCCCATTTTACTGAAATCTGGGATATCTATTATCTAGGATAGATGGTTTTCCACTGTACAATTCTAAAGGCCTTATTGAAGAAAACCAAACCTTTTTATCCATCTACTCTCCCTGAAAGTATTCTGAAGGACCTGGCCCTGGCAAAACAACCTCTGTATGTGCTTTACAGTAACCATGGTAACGTGTGAGGAAGTAAACAGCAACAGTCTGTGGGCAAGGCTGCAGGTTAAAGCTCTGCCCCTGGGGGGTGATCGGTTGAAGTGATCCAATCAGAGTCTGTTCCCTCGGGTGGCCTCTCTTGAAGAGGAGGGGGGCTATCACATCCTCTCCAAAACCAACAGGTTCCTACCATCCAGCTCCCTGCCCAGAGACTCACACAGCCTCTCTCTCTCTCTCTCTCTCTCTCCCTCTCTCAGGAACATCTATCAATCAGGAACATCGAGGCAGGGCCTTGGGGTGCCTGTGTCATGTTTCCCCAGAGTCCTGACTGGAGAGAGGGCAGGTGCATGCTGGGGCCCGGATTCTTCATGAACCAATCAAATCATAGAATGCACCAGAACACGTCAAAAATTTGGAAGCCTGGAGGACAGGATGGCACAGTCCTTACTGCAGGGAGTACACTGAAGGCAGTTCTTGTATGACCTGTCTGCAATAACCAGCATCATCATGCGTTCTTGCAACTGTGATGCAATTTCTTTGGTAGGTGAGAAGGTGGATTTTGGCTATTGCAGTTACAAAGTTTGCCATATTTGCGCCTTCTGAATGGCAAATGACGAAAGTCTCTACAGGGGGCGTAAGTTAAGGCAAAAAAAGAGAAAAAGATTCTGGAACAAGTTCTAATATGTGTGCAAGTCTTTGAAGGCAGCACTTGATGAATACAATACAAACCCCATTGGCTTAATAGCTTGGATTGATTGTTGTCATGTCCGCATCACTTCCTCTATGATTGTGCCAGCAAGAATATGCCCAGAACTACAGTGAAAGCAACAGCCAGGAAGTACACCCAACAAACGAGCAGAAGTTTGAGCAAACAAACCCCAATGACATGTGAAAGAATGCTCACTCAGTGGCCCTTCCCTAATCTGAAAGAAAAAAAGTAAAAATCACTTTAAAACATCTGTAATGTTTCGGTTTCACCACAGTATGCGTAACTAATGTTAAAGAGATACACAACTCCACGAGTGAGCCCTGAACCCCTGCTCCCGGTGCACAGCTAAACACTAAATACCAATGTTATTGCCGTTTGAGCTAAGGGCAGTCGATGCCGCTATAACTCTAAAGGCAACACTGCTTTCTAACCAAGTTTCACTGAGCGACGTCACTGCTGAAACTGCTCTGCTACCTGCTAACCTACCGGCTTTACACAAGACTCACACAAGCCACTACTTTCAGCTCCACTACACTCAATATACAAACATATTCCTTGTCTTTAGTGCTGTTTTCCAGACATCGTATCCCCCACAATACGCTGCATATCACATCATGTCAGATGTTCTTTTATTAGAGCAATATCTATTTAAATATTTATGTATATTGTATTTATACAGCTAGCCCTGTCTTGCTTGGACCTGTAATGGACATGCTCTGCCAAAATGCACAGTTTCACAGCAGTCTCAAGCATAGAATTACTGTAATCCCAACACACTTTGCAGACACGATTTAACTTATCGACAGTACATATTAATAGAGGGTTGTGGCATTTTTTTTTCCTTTTCTCTTTGGGGTTTATTTCATCTTAGGTGGACAGGACAGAAAATGGGATAACTAGCCTTGGATGAGAATCTGCTCTCCAAAGACGCTAGCGTCATCATCACCTGCTTTCACATTCATGGAATCACCTGAGTGGTTCAGTGCTTCAGAGAAGGCTTCATCTTGATTGGACTGTAACTGTAAACAGTAGTCCTTGCACTGATAATGACGATAACGACACATTTTTTAACGGGTCTTGAGACTCAGCAGAAATGACTAGTCAGCTGCAGTACATTTCTTTATGTCTGCCTTTTAAATTTCAGCCCAGCCATCAGCCAAGCCCATTGTTTGTCCCTAATCTAAATCGTATCTACCACCGTTCCAGGTTTGGTCTTGTGGAGTAACAGGGTTTCTTGAGCATGCTTGTCTGGTTCTTAATGCTTTGAATTAGAAAATAACTCGCCTGAAATTCCCAGAGGAAATATAATATGAGACAATTGGATCACTTACATGGAGGGGGGCTGGGGGTGTGGGCAGTATCAGTTTCAATTGAGTGTTTATGAAAACCCAGGAAACGTCTGGTTGCGGCAGACAAAGCTGTGAGTGTCTATGCAGTGGCGGCTAATAGCTTTTAGCTCAATTTCATACTGTTTTACCGGGTTTGCCATCTCTGCTTCCGTGCCAAGGAAAACTGAAGCAATTCATCACTCTAATAGAGAAAGACTAAAATGTATTCATGTTTAAAGGAATAGCGAGTTAATGCTTACTTTTCTGAAAATTGGATATGGTTTTCTAACCTTTTGAATATTTACCAGGGATGTCAATTACTGTCAAAAAGGGAAAAAAAGAAACAAAAAAACAAAAATAACGAACAAAAACCCTCAATCCATTATTTCCACTTCAGATCACATGTTCACTTATGTGGATTTATGGACTTTATTGAGCAATAAAAAATATACACCAGGGAAAATATTATTCTGTTTTTTGTTCAAAATCAGATTTATTTCCTCCACACGTAGAACCCAAGTTCAAAAAATGAAAAAGGGCGGTCGATTCTACAGCAAAAGGGAACAACTGGTAGAGTTCAAAAACGTTTTTTTTCCTTTTTATTGTTAAACCGGGGGAGGAGGGTGTGGCAGGAAGAGGGGGGAGGAGGGAGGAGGGAGGGGGCTGGGGCAAGGGGGTGGCGAGGGGGAGAAGGAGGCGGGGTTTTATTTTTTTTATTTTATTTTATTTTTTCTTACAGTGACACAAGCTAGGTGGTTTGTTCCAGCTCTGACTCTCCGTAGAGTTCTGCCAGTTTCTGAAACTCGGGTCCCCAGTCGTCCAGGAATCTGTAGTCCTGCTCCGATTGGGAGCGGGTGGCGGCCGACTCAGCTGACAGAGAGCTGACGGAACCGGCTGGCGAGCCGCGGCCCTCGTAGGCGTATGTCTGCAGCGAGTCGTACGGCGGCACACTGGTGTCCTGGTCGGCCTCCGCCAGCCGCCGCCGGATGAACTCCTGCACGTCCACGTCGTCCAGCGCGCCATCCGGCGAGGGGCTCCGGATGCCTCCCGCCCCCCGGGGCACCCGCTGCAGGGTCTCGGGCCGCACGTCCCGCCGGAACTTCAGCTCCTCCACCGCTGCCGCTGCCGGGTTCCGCAGGGCGATGATGTCGAAGGCCTCCGTGTCCTCCTCGCCGCCGCCCTCGTCGTCATAGGTGACCACATTCTCCCGCACGTCCTCCTCGGAGATGATCAGCGGCTCCTTCTTGCTCCTCCGCAGGGTGATGAACAGCACAACGATCACTGCAGTCAGAGGGAAGAGAACAAAACATAACATTTATATAAATACCAAATTGGAAAGTAATATCATTTTAGAAAGTAAGAACATAGCTAACCAAGAGTCCTCCGAGGTTGAAGTTAATTGCAAAAATAATCACCATCTATTAGAGGAGTGTAGGTTAACGAGGACCTAAATCAAGATAAAGAAGCTGGATAAAAACAGGTTTGTGTTTACAATTAGGACACTGGATAAATCATCAAAACAGAGACACTCTTTTTGGGTGAGGAACAGGTTAAAATGTTTTTCTTCCAAACTAAACCTTTCCCTGTTGAGAACATCAGTTCTAGAACTACTGCTGTTCTGATGCTTTGTCAATCTATCACCAACATCTCAGTATACACATCTCAGTACACATGCCTTCTTCAGGACATTGCTGAGGAAAGTAATGGCCACCGCATGAGTTAAAACTGTTTTATTGTGCTAATTTGATTCATTATTTCAGACATTTTGACATTGTTTATGATGATGCAAAAAGATCAAGGCGCTCAGTACAAATGGTAAGGCAAGCTTAGAGGAAACTAGCATGTACTTTCAATATTATACACTAAAACCTTTTCGCAACACACACACACATATACATGCGTGCACACACACACAATCCCCTGCTACATAAAACATCCTCCTCCACACACATCTGTCATATATGCCCATGTATAGAACAAATATGACCCCTTCTAAGAGTCGATAAAGACTACATGCACCTCTCAAAGTCAACTGATGGTGCAAAATGTTTCTTATTCTAATTTTTGAGAACTATTACAGTACCTCCTGCTGGCATGGAATTCCCTAAGTACTTAATACCAGACAGACCCTCCTGCTCTTGCGGTTATGAGACGAGACACGTTAACCCTGCTGACGTTATCTTAGCGCTGATATCAGATTTTTTTATGAGAGGATATTCAGCTCTGCATGCTTCACATCGAAAGTTTGCCATTGTTGAAGACACACGTGCTCTGACTTGCTTTTTAAGGCGTGGTCTGGATCAGAGTAGCAGTAGCTAGCACAGGAACACAGACAGCATTGTTTCCTCCTGTTGCTAACTAGAACCGCTAACTTACTAACTCTTACTAAATGAGATAGATGATAGAATGACACTGGATGTCTGGTCATAATGGAGTATCTGCAGTGTCACTTTGGTGTCATGGCGGTTTTTGATGATGCGGTATTCCGATTGCTCCAAACAGAATTTTCCACCAGGGTGGAGGCAATCGATCAAAGGTTGCTTTGGTGACTTCGTATTCATACCGGTAAGGTAAGGAAGATTTTTGATTTTATTTCAATCTAAATTCATCCCGTGAGACTGGCTATGTCTTTGCACGGAAACAAAAGTTTATTCACTGTGTTTATTGGGTTTTTGCAGCCGTACTACCAGACTTAAAATGAAATGTATTTTTTTTCTTTTCTTTTGAAAGAAAATCAATCCCTGCCTTCTCTTTCTCTTCCTCTGAAGTAAAATCAAAGACACATTTTCTTCCATTAGCCTATTTGCCATTGCGTGACTATTTAACAAGTGTAGAGAAAGTAAAAATAAACAAATACATTCATATAAACCATGTTTAAATCCATATCTGCAGCATAAAACTTGGAAACAAGTCAATCCTCAAAGAAATAAACTCATCTATATTAATGCCTCCTTTCATCAAGAGCACCTAGAATATACCGGATTTTTAGGGCTCTCCATAAACTAGGCTTTTGGTTCAGAACCTGACACCTGTACAGGAGAGACATTAGGCCTCTCTAGCTGTCTCCTCAGAGCCCATAAAAACGGATGGGGTTGGGGGACAAGGCCTCCCGAAAGTGATGGAGAGCACTTCCCTGCTCCCGCTGTTGGAATGCAGATGCCTGCACACCGAACTGGAGGCGTCGGACTACCAAAAACAGCGGCGTTGGCTGCTGCCCAAGGGCTGGAATTAGTATGCGCAGCCTCTCCCTCGCAGATGTGCAGAGACAATAACACAGCAGCGATTCTGCCTACGGGATACTGTCCCTCTCTCCTGTCCCCCCCCCAAATCCAATATTGTGTGGTTGATAGTGTGTGTGTGTGTGTGTGTGTGTGTGTGTGTGTGCACGAGTTTGTGTGTGTATACAACTGTGTGTGTGTGCGTGTGTGTGTGAGTGTGTGTGTGTGTGCGCATGTGCACGGGTTTGTGTGTGTATACGAGTGTGTGTGTGTGTGTGTCTGAATGTTGTTGATATTTGTTTGTGTTTTTGAATCGCTCTCCCTCTCCCCCGTCACCAAACAAACAGGTAATTTCCTGTGGCAGCTGTAATTACCTATCCCCCCCACCCCACCCCCTGCTGCCAAGTATTGCTTCACTTCGCGCAGGGAGGGGAGTGGGAAGGGGGGGTGGGGTGGGGATGTCAGAGAGCCTGGTCTGGTCCCCCTGTTGCTCGGCACGGCGGAGGCCCTCACCCAGCAGGATGACGACACAGAGCAGGATGGCGATGAGCGCTCCCGTGCTGAGCCCGGCAGACGACAAGAAGGCCTCGGCCTGGCAGGTGCGGACCCTGGCCCCGCGCTCGCAGGCGCAAACCCGCAGCGTCAACGTGCCCGTGCTGCTCAGCGCCGGCTCCCCCCCGTCCGACACCGCCACTGCTAGCTGGTAGAACTCCTGCGCTGTCCGGCTGAACCGCCGTCTGCGGGCCACGATGCTGGCGGTGCTGTCTGGAGAGGAAGAACAAAAACACAAAAAACAAACACACATCGCGTTACTTTTTTTTTTTTTTTTTTTTAAGACCTGGCTTTGTTTTCTCTTAGTGGGGCGCCCCCTTTCAGCTAGTGCAGCTTTGAACCGAGAGGTTGCCAGCTCAATTCCCCTGGTGTGGTGCCTTTGAGCAAGGTACACTCAAATATCCAACCATGTAAAAATAAAGCTATCTAAGCCTCTCCTCTATGAAAAGGCAACTTTTTTCTCATGAGGGGTTCTGGAATTTTTGAACGCAGAACACAAGAACAGAACGGCAAAGAACTCTGTACACAGATCATGAACAGCCATCACACAGATGTGACTCGTAAACGACCAGCACACGGATGCAGGCAGAGAATTTAAAACGCATGTTGTGGGAACGGAAACATGGTGTATATGCCAGAGTGACAAATGATTGTGCATCAGCTCACACGGTCCTCTCTATTTTCCCCCTAAACGCACCCCACGCAGGGCGGACAGCTGATGATATTACGCAAACTGCCTAAACTGAGGAAGCAGTCCCGCGCGGCTACCACAGCAGCATGGAGGAAACGCACGTCTTCAAGGCTCCCATCTCTGCTCCATCAGTAAATAATTACACTGGCAGACAGCGGAAATGGTGACAGGCACTTCAAGCTTTATTAACTCAGACCCACGATATTGAACGCTACAGCTTCACACATTCTCAACAGAACCTGCAGAGGGAGGGAGGGAGAGGGAGATGGAGAGAGAGAGAGAGAGAGAGAGAGAGAGAGAGAGAGAGCATAAGATAGAGAGTGTGATAGAGAGAGGGAGGGAGAGAGAGAGATTGTGAAAGAGGGAAGGGGAGAGAAACTGTGAAAGACGGGGGGAGAGAAAGAGGGAGAGAGAAAGAGAAAGGAGAAAAGAGAGAGAAGAAGAAAGAGTATGAAAGAGAGGCAGAGAGAGACAGAGAGAGAGAGAGAGAGAGAGAGAGAGGGTGAAACAGAAAGGGAGGGAGAGAGAAAGAAAGTGTGAAAGAGAGGCAGAGAGAAAAGGAAAGGAATAGGGAGAAAGAGAGAGAAAGAGGGGGAGAGGGAGTGTGAAAGAGAGAGGGAGGGAGAGAGAAAGTGTGCAAGACAGGCAGGGAGATGGAGACAGAGAGAGAGCATAAGATAGAGAGTATGAAAGAGAGAGGGAGGGAGAGAGAAAGAGTGCGAAAGAGGGAAGGAAAAAGAGAGGGAGAGAGAGAAAGAGAGAGGGAGGGAGAGCAAGAAAGTGTGAAAGAGAGGCAGAGAGAGACAGAGAGAAAGAGGAGGGGAGGAGAGAGAGGAAAGAGAGAGTGTGAAAGAGGTACAGGCAAAGAGGGGAAGAATGGGGGATTTCAGCAGAGCAGCATATTGGTATGCCTGATCACAGCCTCCCTCTTCAAAGCACAGGCAAAAAGTGTGCACGCATGGTGAGGTGGCTTCTCCTGGGCAATGGAGGGGGGACTTTCTATAGGTCAGCCGTGGCATTGTGCAGGATATTAACTACTGTATGCAAATGCAGAGCCTGAGGGTGTGAGTGTTGAGAGAATGCACTCACTTATTAGAGATTTAAATCGCCACACTCTCTCTCTTTCTCTCTCTCTCTCTCTCTCTATTCTCAGTTTGCCTCCGAACCCCCCCCCTCTATTTCTCCCTCCCTCTCTCTTTTCCTTTCCTCTCACTCCCTCCCACCCTGTCTTTCTCTCTCCTCCCTCCTCTCTCCCTCTACTTTTGCCTTTTCCATCCCCCCCTCTCTCTCTCTCGCTCTGAAATGAGTCTGAGACTTCATTAACTAATAACACCCCCGCAGAGATGAGACAGGTAAACAGCAGTATCTTGTATTTACATCTTACATCGTACTGTATGTGAATTTCAAAGGGGGTGAGAAAAGAAGAAAAAAAAACGCCTGAAATGATTTTTTTCCCCAGAGATGAAACAACTTGCATTTATTTGATGCTTTTTTACTCTTAAACACACTGATTACTTATTGCTCGTGTTTTTTTTTTTTTTGTTATGGGTGAACCACTCGTCATTCAGACATTAGAAGCATGCTCCATGCAGCTCTATTATTACACTGAAAACTATGTTTTAGCTGACAGAAGGAGTGTGCACAAGCCAGAAAAGAAGGGGCATTCAAATGAGTTGTACAGCTCTATTTACTCTCAGGGTTTAAAAAAAAAATTCAGAGGTAAATCAAATGGTACTGAATTCATTTATTCATTTAAACTACACCTTAAAATGGGAGATCGAGTTGTATAGTTAGTGTTTGCTACTTTATGCTTCCTCATAGAAGAATGCATTGTTATATTCCCCATCCCATAGTAACTACAACATTACACTGATAAGCATTTGCAACTATAGACAGAGCATAATGCTGTTCCCCATTTGGTAATATTTCAATCTCATGTAACCATGTATTCCTAATGACTCATTCGTAAAGCAAATACACTATTACCTGCATCTGTGTAATTAATACTATGTTCCACATTAGTTACAATTGTGCTTCATATGTGGTAATATTGTTACATTTTGTTCCTAAAGCAATTGTAATATTTAATGGGGATATTAGCAAGAAATATTTTACTGTTACAGAAGCACTCCATTCTAAAGGCTAAATTCTAAATTTAGATATATTACATTTTTTTAGTATTATTTTATTATTCAGTATATTATTTTGTGTAATGCTTTGTACAGTCATCATCATACTCTTCCACACATAGCCTCAGTACACAATTTGAAGCATTGGTCATGATGGGAAGGTCAGGGACCTGATGACATCATGAATTACAGTGATCACGATGCACTCACAACACTGTAGCATTCAAAATGTTAATTTCTTACTGTTTGAGTGCACTTTGTTAGTCATTTCCATATGAGATCATTAGTGAAGGTCTCCAAATGCGAGCGCACGCACACACAAACACACACACGCACACACACCCACACACACACACACACACACACGCAAGACTTCGAAGAGTTGCCTCTAATGACCATGTTTAATTTCACACTCATTCTCTTATTGTTGACACTGCCCGTGGCGTCAGAGGATAATGACTAAAGCTGCAATTAGTACACAGAGTCGTTCTAAACAAACAACTGTAATTGTATTGATGAACTCATCCCAACACCCTGATTCCCAAGCCATCTAATAACCCGCATTCCTGCCTACAGCCTCAGTGATTAACGAATTATGTGCTAGCAATCGTAGTGGATTTGTGACACCTAGAACAGACCAAGCCTTCAGCTGTTCTCACTGATGAGAACATATCGCAGCATTTCCACATAAAGAGAGAACAGCCTTTTGGTTGGCTGCCGGTTATTTCACTTGTAGTATCGGATGTAGCCATGGATACTGTGATTTAGTGACTGTGTGATATATGGTAGTGTATGTACTTGACTTCCCTTAGTTTTCTAGGCTGTCTGTAGTTTAAGATTAGCACAAATGAACATGTGGTAGTGCTTAAATAGTTTAGTGCTCACACTCACTGGTCTGGGATTGTTGTTAGCTTGGTCTGACACATTTAAGTTGGATGGATACACTTGTGTTTTGTTGCACTGGAAGTCGCTCTGGATAAGAGCATCTGCTAAATGAATGTAATGTAATGTACTATAATGTAAGGTAACAGCATGTAATGGTTTATATACATCAGCGACTGAGAGTGTGCGACAGCCTCCACCGATGATCGGGTTCGTGAAGCCTCTCTCTCCCGTTGCTGGCGCGTGTTACACAGGACCATGCTCCACTGCGTCTCTGTGAACGCACTTCCTGTTTTAGCAACATGTTCGGGATTCGCTGGGCTCCAGGAGAGGAAACCTGTGGGGAACAGGCCCCGCAGGGAGTCCTACAGTGCTCGCTTCGTTAAGCACCACGGCAAAAGCGCCGCCTGGAAAACGTCTTTATTTCCCCCGCCTTTTTTTCTCTTTCTCTTCAGCAAAGATCATTTAATTGTGGCAGTAAAAATGGGCCAATGTGATTTTTTATTCTATATCTGCAAGTATGAAGGGTACAGCTAATATGGCTGTTTAGAGAACATTTACAGCCAGAGCAAACTTTACGAGCAGTGAGAACGAATACAGAGAGGATTCCCCATAGGACCATCTTCCGCTCTCCGGCCTATGATGCATTTGCTTTCATCACAATGAATCACCCTACAATTTTTTTGTGGAGATGAAGCTTCATATACACTGGGCATTCTTCCTGCGGTTATGCAAGACTTCCATGCTGTTCTGTATTTGGCTGTTGATGATAAATCAGGGAAAAACAATGGCTGCTAAGTGCATGAAATATGCAATAACTGAACAAGGAAGAAATGTTAGGCTACAAGCATGTGCTGTGTTATGGTATTTACACACACACACACACACACACACACACAGCAACCTACACCAACATTATGGAGGAATGCTTAAAAAACATACTCTGTTATAATTACAGGCCCATTCTAATTCATTCACTGCTTAAATGGTCCATCTGCTTTCCAAGTGCATGATTCACCCTGTCCTGATGTGAAAATATGTTCTGTTTTTGTATCTCCTTTGATACATGATAGCCATACATTGCATCCATAAGTTAGTACTATGCAATTCTGATGTGAATACACCATGTAACATGATACTACTTGTATGTAAAACCTTCAACACAATGTAGTTACAAACGAGTGTAAGTGAGCTATTCACATAGTAATAGCAGTTTAACTTGAAAGAACTAAACTATGTTTCAAGAATGACTTGGGGAATGTAAGGTGTTGAATAGGCAGTTAACTGTGGAGGTAATGATTAAGTGGCCAAAAGCAGAGAGCAAGTTTGGGAATTCAACCAGAACAATGGGGTTAACAACCTTCCTCTCAACGGGAGCCAGGGGAACTTTAGTGACCACAGAAAGTCAGGATATAAGTTCAACATCAAGCCCGAAGGACAGAACCTACTACAGCACAGTGCCCCCATCACTGCTCTAGTTCATTAGATTTTACATGGGATAATGGCCTGCCCATTCACTTACATCTCATTAGTACACTATCCTACCAAAAGTAATGGGGCACCCCTTCTGTTTGCAGAAAAATGGGTGTTAATGCAGGTATGAATGCGGGAGGTTTAAAGACAATAACACTGGGACATTGCAGTGGCCAGCACAGAGCTCAAAACTCAACCCGAAAGAACATCTTTGGGATGAATTTGGGCAAGGCCAAGATGACCTTCTTCAACAGAGGGTGGAGTGGTGCACAATACCACTATCTTTGCATCAGAAATTAATAGGTATTTCACAATGCATTGAAACAGTCATTAAGGCCAAAGGTGGGCAAACAAGCTATTGATTTCATCGTATAAATACATGTTTTATTCATAACTACCCGTGTCCCATGACTTTTGGTACGATAATGCATTCTGGCAGTATGGTGATGTGGGCGTAATTAAATTCAACATCATGGGTATTCCATGAGGGACATACAGCACAGTCAAGTGTACCTTCATAGTAATCCTTACACAGGTACAAGGTCACTATAAAGTTAGCAAAACCACAGAGGGACACTCAGTGTGACTCCTTGCTGAGTCAGACAACGAGAACAAATATATTACATTACATGATTCTCATCTAGAACATGCTCTTATCAAAAGCAGAACTACAGACTACAAACTACAAAGCAGTACAACTTACATAGGTTACAATTTTACATGTTACCCATTTAGACAGCTGTAGACAGATGTTTACTGAGGCAATTCTGGGTTAAGTACCTTGCCCAGGAGTACAGCAGCAGTGCCACAGCAGAAACCAGCAAAATCGAACCAGCAACCTTTCAGTTACAAGTCCTGCTCCTTACCACTATGTTACTCTGCCGCCCATCAACTCTCCTGGCACATTTTATCGAAATTTGATGAAAATACATTTCATGATTCACAGCAGCACGGTAGACAGATGTTTCATGCATGTGAATATCACACTGTGTGATTTTTATTTTTTTTTCCCCACTTTGTGCTGCAGAGGGAGCTTGGAGAAAGATCGGTTTTCAGCACTACAAGTGAAATGCATTCAGCTCACACGGGGGCCATGAAATTCGATTCATTTTTATAATTTTCTCTCTCTCTCTCTGTCTCTCCCCCTTTCTCTCTCTCTCCCCAGCATCAACCTCACCGGCCCCTCTAATATTAACAGGCTATTCTCTGTGGCACCAAGTGAGATTGTTCCGGAGCATTGGACCTTCTTTTTCTCTTTCTTTTTTTTTGAAATTATTACCATTGTACCCAAAGAGTCACCCGTCTAATGTATGTCATTAATCTTGGGGATGCAGTTCAGGTTTGGGAGACAGCAGACATGACTCGATTGAGATAAGGACGGCGGGGGATGTGTTCTGTTATGAGGCAAAGGAAACCCTCAGCACATCTGAATACCAGAAATTCAGCCACCATCACATGTGGATACATTTTCATGAGCTCGTAATTCGTTGATAATGAAGTTCAAGTAGGCTGACACAGCATGGCTGTTAGTTGGATACCAGGGCTTGGGGGAGTGGGGGGGTGGGAGTGGGTTAGGGTGGGATGATGTGAAATATGTAACACTTGTTTTGTATCAATTTGAGGCATTTACATAAAATAATTGCTTTTGAATTCTGAATACAGCTTAAACAGCGATGAGGGCTTTTTTTATTTGTTTGGACCGCATTTATTTCTTGGACATTTGAAGTGATTTTAGAAGAATGGTGGTTGAAAATATGACAATTACTAGTTCAATGAATCAATTAACATCCGTAGCTTTTGCAGGATGAATTTCAGGTTTCCCGTCCCTTTGAAAAACATAACAGATGTTCAGATGTTGCGCGTGCCATTTCTTCATGTTGAATGAAGGCAAAAAAAAAAAAAAAAACTCCAATTAAAGGGAGCACAGTTTCTGTAGTTTCAGCTACACAACTCTCTAACTGTTGGTTTCCCTCCTGAGGAGCAGGTTTCTGCTGTGGCACTGCTGCTAACTGTTGGTTTCCCTCCTGAGGAAGTGTTTTCAAACCATCAAGAATTCCAGTCTCAATGCAAACAGCAGGGCGTCTGAGCAAAGTTCTGGCATCTAGACATTCCCAGTAGATCCGATAATGTGCTTACATCAAATGCAAGTTTAGTGCGCGTATCCTCCTTCAAAATGCAACATTTTTGTATTTGTGATTCAGAGGATTTTATATTGAGTTAATAGGCATTAGCTCAATTCTGTTTCACCACTGCTGGCAGGGTATTTTTTATTACTTGTTTCTGATTTTTTATGGTTGAAAAAAGAAAAGAGCCTTCTACTGTGGGTTGCTCTACTGACGTTTTGGTAACGTCAGTGCAACGCTCCACTGCTCTACTCATGAGGATAAATATATCTTTCAAATTTTCATCACTGTTGTGGCTTAATGTATCTTTCATTTCATCCTGAATGTCAATAAACATGAAAACTCATCACTTACCCTGATGCACAAAAGCGTGAGAAACACTCTTAAAGGGAAAGTCCACAAAAAAGAAGGAAATAACCCTCCTGAAATGTCATACCTATTGTTTTTAGTTCCTTTTTGCCTTTCGTTTTCCCTGGTGACCTACCTGAGCTGAGAGATAGATGAGAAAATGCTGAGAAAAAAAATGCAGGAATAGCAAATTATATATATGTGTGTGTGTGTGTGTGTGTGTGTGTGTGTGTGTGTGTGTGTTGTGTGTGTGTTTGTGTGTGTACATATCTTTACAAGCAAACTGCATATGCAGGAATCGATAACAGATTAGTCAATGGAGACTCCCATACAAATTGTGTATTGATTACAATTTCAAAACATGCAAACTCTACTGACAGACTCCTGCAGAGATCTGGGTGGAGAGTATCAGAGCTACTCGAGCTGAGAATTCCCAGACTGATGATTCATAAGGCAATGCCTGATGGAACCCACATGCCTGGTGACACCCTCCTAAATAAATCTATAGCACCACATTGAAACATTATGGTTTGCAATTGGGCATGCTCACTTCCGGCTGGTCTGGGGGAGTGGAGATGGACTGCTGACATGGGGAAGGGTGGCACTTCCTGCAAAAAGGTGCTTTTCATGTGTGTGTGTGCGTGCAGTGTACCCTCTAACGTGCCTTGACGACATCTCCGTTGTACCACATGTGCGTGAAATATTCAAATGCAGCACCTCCATCAACTCCAATTCAAAGAGAAACTTAAGGCTCTCAGTTTATTACCATCTCCCATAAACCATAATTCTAGATGTCCAGCCATTATTGCAGTTGTCTCAGTGAGTTCTCAGGGCAATAAGGAGCAGGAGGGGGCTGATGGTATTTCACTCGTTGAGATACATTTGAGCAGCAAATGGATGAACTGAGTCAAGGGAAGTGCCGTATATTTAAGCACAACATCCAAAACGCAAGTTTTAAAATGCTCAGAATGGCTTAAGAGGGCCTGGCGGAGAGTGGGGCGGGCAGAAAAGTAAAATGACATTCCAAAGTGCCCATAATGACATAATGGATGCCGAAATGCCGCAGAGTGTAAAGTCAGCTCAAAGGCAAGCAAATAACATCCTTTTTACAAAATGGCAGAGATGAAACCTCATCACTTCCCGCAGCGGATTTTTTATTTATTATTTGTATTTATTTATTTATTTATTTATTTATTTATTTTCTTCAGGACCTAGGGAGGTGTTGCCTCGCACAGTCCTCTTGCCCCCGCAAGAGAGGGGAAAGTAATTGGCGGAAAAATATCAAAATCTCATCAATCAACGCCGAGGCAGCTGGCAAGCAAGGGGAAGACGTTCCGAGCAACAGCGAGCTGCAGCGTCGGAGATGAAAGACTCAGCGGGAAGGAAGATGAGATATCGAAAAGGATGAGTCAACGGAAAAAAAAAAACGGCAATGCTCCGAATGCCCTCCTCGGCCTAGCTCCTGCTGCACAGCCGGATAAGGCTAAATAAAAAAACAAAAAAAAAAACAAAGAGCATGTAAATTACGCAAAGCTGCTCAAGCCAATCGTTAAATGCACTTTAGCGCAGACATAAACAATGCTCCCTCACCGTCTCACCCAAATCGATAATTAAGGCAGAAAATAAGGTGTACAGAACGAAAACTTTCCAGGGGATGATTATGCATGGAAATGCATTAAATAGGCACAGAATATTGACTGTGCTGCTCTAGCTCCCGTTGTTGGGGCCCAGAAGCTGAGAGATTAATTAAGTTCGCTGGTTGCAGAACTTCATACGCTGCCCGCTGTTTTGCGTAACTTTCAGTCACCGAAGACGGAACACTGAGAAAATTTCTATTCCGCACACGAGCGCATGTTTTCCAGTGATGCGCTGCTTTTGAGAGAAAAAGACACCGTGCCAAAAAACAGCCTTCAATCCGTGAAAGAGAACGGAATAACATCATCTGGTTTCTCAACGTTCGTTTTAAGCTCTTTTTAATTGGCCAAGTCCTTTGAGAGATGGCTCGCAGCACAGTGCTGTTAGAATTTGTAAGAAGGAAAGGGGCCTCAAACATCAAAACGCACAACAGAAGTCAACAACAAGGAACTAAGCCTTGACTGTTATTATATGTGTCATTATTATTTATTAGTACTATTTATTAGTCTAGTATATCAGTAGACTTGTCAGACATTTTTATTGAGGGTGGCTTGAAATTCTCAATGAAAGCATGAAATCCACTATTAAACAACATATAGCAGGAAGTAACTCATTGGAATGCAGTTTGAAATAAGAACTGTCAAGACAAGGATTGTCAAAGTGAACTCCATCCGAGAAGCAGCCAATGGAACTGGAAGGACATGGGCTACTGTTGAAGATAACAAAAAAGATAGTACAAAACAATAAATAAATAACTAATTATTCAAGCAACAGTAAATGTAAGGACTTAAATGAAACATGCTTTTGCTCAGCAATTATAGAGAACGAGAACAATTCAAAGAGGCTTTGCTTGTCTGACATTAAGCGCACCGCGAGGCATGAGGTTTTGAGACAGGAAGTGACATCAGCGGATTGACGGCACGTGCGGCTGTGCTGTCAGGGCTTCCGGTCGGAGCTCTCTGACACACCGCTGTGGATGGATGGTAATTATCCCTGTAATGAAATAAAGTCTGTGGCGGTGGCTTCAGGGCATCGCAGGGCCATCTCTGTGTCATAACGCAGCTTCAATTAACAGTGAGACGCTGAGTGAGTGAGTAAACTGCCTGCTATATATTTATTTTTTCTGCATGTATATTAGCGTGACTCTACACGCTGACTTGCAGCAGCGACAGGCTCTGGTTTTATGATATGTAGCAATGCAATGTATGTACCGGGATGTATCAGGCCAAAGAAAATGCAGCAGCAATACATTTTTACAGCAAAGCGAGAGGCTGAGGTTTTACGATTTATATTATTATATCTTACAATAACACAATGGTTGTTGGGCTGTATCAGGTCAAAGCAACTACAGCTACAGCTATAAGTCCAATTAAAACACAGCTTTTTTCCAGTTCTCCTCTCCGGTCAGAGAATTTTGTCTCCAGTGCTGCCATGTGACCCGACCGTCTGTGAGAGAGCAGGCCAGTGCTTGGGTTGCAGAGATGCTTTTGGGAGTGCCGGCTGAGTAAACACGAACCAAAAAAAAAAAAAAGACATACCAACACAGCTAAGCACAGTAAAGGGAGTACTCGCGAGACACAGGACTTGGCAGGATCATCTGTTCTTATCACATTGATTCTCCCCTCTTATCCCTGCCCTGGGGACCTGCCCAAATGTCTGCAAACCTCTCTGCTCCTGCAGGTCCGCCAAGACTGTTCTGGGTTTGCCGAGAATTTTTCAAGCCGGCCGACTGCATCCTGCAACCCAGCAAAAAAGTCCACACAGAGATGAGGGTGGTTACCAAGGTAACTCCCCCGTTAGCCTTTGTGTGGTATATTAAAGAGCTGCTCCGCTAGGGGAAGTGGGGGCCGGCTAATCCGTCTGACAACAAATGGTGCAATATGTGTTAGTGACAGAATGCTGGTATTTATTCTGGGCAAACACATGTGGACCTCTTGTTTTAATAAGAGCGTTCTCTTCGGAGGAACTGTTAGCTAGCTCTAGATTTTGACTTGACGCATCTGGACTTGCAAACGAGCAGTTGCAGGTTCATTTCCATGGGGTGGAAGTGCTGTTGGCATTTAACCTGATTTATTTAAATATCTGTAAGATTTCATGAACCACAATATGCTACAGGTCACAAAATAACTTGCACAAACTCATGCTTTATTCCCACCTCTGTCCCTACAATACACAAACTAATCTGAGACCTCCTGTCCCTCTGAGTCAATGAACACCATACTGTAACCAGACACCTTTTGTTCTGTCATCCAGGAGGAATCACCCACTGCTACATTTGAATGTAAACATTTCAAGGTGATTGTCCAGAAAGATTAAGTCTTGGTTTTAAATAAGTTAAGGTTTAAATTGGATTAAATTGGATGTGTTTTAACAATCATTTTGAGATGCTTGGACAGACCAGGATGTTGTAATAGACAGTTTGATACAAAGGGCAACTGTTAACGCCTGGCCTGAGCATTGTCAGAAGAAATACCATCAAAGCTAAACACATTTCTCTGTCCCATGCGACACTAGTATTACAGTGTACATTGACCGTCTAGATGTGTATGCAATTGTTTTCAATAAATTGTTATTTCTTTGACTTCTGTGACATTCTTTTCTGGTGTAACACCTGACAATCTAAGTTGAAAATGAAAGAGTCAAAGAGTTGTTTCCTTGGTATTATTAGTATTACAGTTGTTTTACAGTTTTTCTTTTATGTTATAACTGGAAAACAATTCAAAGGTGTGGTGACTTCAGTGTCCTACATGAGGATGCTTATTTGATGACTAAATAACACTGTACAAGAGACAGCGGTCTCAAATCATCCCTCCAAAGGGTTTCTGTGCTGCCATCTACATAAGTTTGCAAGTGGCTAACATAATGGATGAAAACCCCATAGACAGAAATAGTAAACATAAAAGTGGATGTTGTTGCTTGTAGTCTTAGGATAGCACTATAAGATACCATGAAAACAAAAACATATATATAACAGACCCATCAAAAATAGCTATGACAATGAAAGAGAATAGTGAAATATAACCAACTGAGAAAAAAAACAAACAAACAAACAAAAAAAAACCCTTTGTTCAATATTATATTTTCAAGGCCCTTCACACTATTTTTGCATGGGCCTGTCTTGGATTTATAAGCCATGAGCTCAAATGCATTAAACTCCCATGTTACTATGCATTACATTACACTATTTGCTTAGCAGATGCTCTTTTCCACAGCGAATCATATGGCTTACACACAGCTTTTATCCATTTTATGCAGCTAGACATTTGTTTAGGTTGTGTACCTTGTTCAAAGAACAGCACTGAATACTGGAAAAAAAAAAACAAAGAAAGAGGAATGTACAAGAGTTTCAAATACCTTCATTGTCCTTAAGGGTGAAGTTGGGATTCAAAGGGCTGTCTTTCGGGAGGGAGAAGGAAAAACGTGGTCCGTTTGCGAAGTCGTCTTTGTCCACAGCAGTAATTGTCTGGATCACCTGTTGGATGGAGAGAGAAACCTTTTTTTTTCAAATTACACAGAATGGCAAGTTTACTCCCTCACCAAACTTCAAACAAATCAAAGGCCAACCGGCAGCTGCACACAGACACCAAACCAGAACAGAAAGAAAAAGCCAGAGGAATGAGAAAGTAGTGTATCTGTCAGAATGTCAAAAGTGCGGTTGCAAGAGCCAAAACCTTTCCCCTCGCTTACTCACCCCTGAGCGCCATCTCTGATTGGGAGATCTAAAAATTGTTGCTGCAGGTCGTCCGGGGTCCACACTGACTTTCCTCTGGCCCACTTTTATTTTTGTGAAAAGGGGAACAATAAATTCAACAGCCTCTTCCCATCTGGGCCTCCCACTGTCTGCCCTCTTTCTCTCGCTCACTATGGGGCGTCAGCAGCACAGTGCTGAAGGGGGCACCCTGGAAGCCATGTCAGTGGTGTTTTGTCAGCTTGTTAACCTAATTGGCTCCCACCTCAGGACAGCTGACAGAGGACCGCCCCGGAGGGGGGGAGGTGACCAATTACGTCCGGCCATGGCTCATCCGCTACACCAGGGATCCAGGAAAAGAGGTGTAGAAGGGGACCTGGTGCTTTGACATTCACCTGCTGTTTCTTTTTTTTCTTCTTCCCATCCCCACCACGAAAATCAGAACATGCCACCTCCCACATCACTTCCTTTCCCCTTATTGAAATGACTTCTCCCAGCCCATTGAGCTGTTTGAAAATCCACACACTGATCACTTCATTTCAGTCTGGCAGAACCAAGCACTGTGAGATATGAGAGGATGGTTGAGCTGTCAATCAATCGGTTACAAATGCTAATATGGTGATCTCAGGAGATGAGGGAGTGCATTACAGAAAAAATATGCAAATGTATAAATATGAATTTGCAACAAAATGTTTGAATTTGAATTCATGAGTTATTGTTCAGGGTAACCTTACTCTTTATTGGGTGATGTGTAACTACAGTCTATGAGGTTTAAACAGCACTGTCTTAGTTCTGAATGGCACAAGCAGCATCTATAGTTGTATCAGATTTACTGAACGCCTTCTCACTGCAATGCTAACCACAGTACCATATTCACGCTACAAAACTGCTCCACCTGTTCCTCTCTCGCTGAAATGGCAGCCCTTGGTTCAATTTTTGCTGTGGTGTTTTGACAACGCTCCTTTTGTTAAAAAAAAAAAATGCATAGCTTATCATCAGGATCACCTGACTCCAGCCCCTCCTTCGCTGCATGCGAGCTGTTGCAGCGCAGCACTCTCAGGCGGAGGGGCTGATATGCGCGTGCTGTGCGGATTCCAGCCGTCACGCTTTGCTGCCCACACGCCTGTTTTGAATGAGTGATGATTAGCCTCTTCACTGCTCCTGCCTCGTGCGTGCTCAGTCTGGGCCTATCAGCTCGCGGAGGTGGTAAAACTCATCCGAATCTGGATAATTCAAGAGGTCATAGTGCTGCAGAAGTGGCGGGTGACAGTAAGTCCGGCCCCCCAGATTTCTGATAGGTGTGACGTGAAAGGCGCTGACCAATCAAAGCCTCTGTTTACCTGAAGGGAAGTAGAACAGAGCGGGCATGTTTATGGAACAAAGATGTTCATTCTGTTAAGGAGACCTTGGTGCCAAGCTTATGTTTGATTCGTCCGTTTCTTTTTTTCCCATTGTTATGAAGGGGCAGTATCTCACTCACACACCTACACGCATACATGCTTTTGTTTTGGTTTTTTTACTTTTGGCACCTGCTGTTACGTCATCACGCAGCTGACGGTCCCTTGAAGGGTGGGGCTACCTCTGATTGCCTTCATAGGAGCTCCAGGTGATCAAGGTGTTAGGGAGATTAGCGTGTGAATGGCGGCAAGTTTCAAAGCGAGCAAGTGGTTTGCCTCGAAGGAAGAGGAAGATACGCGCTTGACCAACTCATGGGCACGGAGCTGACTCAATGTACGAGCTAGCGGTAAAATAATTTCAAGTATATGTGCATTTTGGTTGTTGGAATAAGAATAATGACGGCACGCCATTGAACCACCCCGCGATGGACGACGTTGCCATCCACGCCCCCCCTCCACGGGCTGAGGGATTTCTTTTCTCACGTCTACACGGTGGGTGCTACCACACTACGTTTAGGAAAAAAAAAGAAAACTTAAAAAATAATAAAAACAAACCTGGAACACATATGATGACTGCGGAGCTGGCCGCAGAACACGGATCCGAAGGCAACAGGTAGGCTCCATCCCTTCTGAGGGCCATCTGGTGCCAGTTTTATTTTGAATTTGGTTTTCCTTTTGTACAGGTTGCAGCCCACACTACATAACAACAAGCCAGGGAAGGAACGAGTCTGTAACACCATGAAGGTACACTCACCTGCCCTGGTCTGATGCCTTCACACACAATGACCTCGCCTTCCATAGCGATCTGTGGCGGGTTGTCGTTCACGTCCAAGACCTGAACTGTGACGGGGACATGGCTGAGGAGACTAGGGTTGTCTGGGAAAACAAAGCAAAAACCAAACAAAAGGAAAGCTCTCAGAAACCTCAAATGCACATTCAAACACGAGGGTCGGACACGACAAAAGCTCACATCCACATGACTTTACCCTTTCCAATTGGATCCAGGATTTCAGTCTATTGGTATGGAAAAAAGGGGGCATCACAAACCCCAATTTTGGCTCAAATGACACATTTTATCAGTGACCTTCCGTGACTCTCAGCTGCCTGCATGTGCATTACCTCCCAGAATGTTTTGGTTTAGATTTCAGATAAATGGCAGCGCCAATGGGAGCACATCCCTATCTAATGACTATTTTTCCCCCCTCTCAAAGGACAGATTATTCCCTTTCACAGCCCTGTACACAAGTCCTTAACTAACACAACACACAAAGTATAGGTGGCTTGCACAGGCAGCTTGTAAAGCTTGGGTGAATAGACTGGTGGTGGGTGGGAAGTGGACGGGGATGGGGATGGGGATGGGGATGGGGGGGGGGCCTTTTCTGTTGACACCGCTGCAGGGTATATTTGTATCATGACAGCTCCTGCACAAGCAGATTGCGGTTTGCCTGCTTGTGTGGTGGTTTGCACTGGAACACTTGAACTGCACTATTTACTTTGCACTTTATGGCTCAATGAGTTGCCCTGCCTGCCGACGTTACCGTACACGCCTGCAGAATCCGGTCAGTGTCAGCGGAGGTGAACTCACAGAGCTTAAGACAGAGGGCCTCTTAAAGAGGCGTGTGCAATTTGACTGAGCCGGGAGTTTCAAAAGAAACCGAACACGATGGGGTTATTAAATCTTTGCTTCTTGCAGTTAGTCTTCTACGATATAACAGCAATCGGTCATGCTTTACTTATTGTGAAAGTGTACTGTTAGGAAACTGTTATGTTGTACTGTACATTACATTACATGCATTTAGCAGATGCCCTTATCCAGAGTGACTTCCAGCACAACAGAACATAAATGTACCTATTCAAGTTAAATGAGCAACAGTGTCAGACCTGGCTAACAACACTCCCAGACCAGTGAGTGAGAGCACATTGCTAGAAATATAAGTTTAAATCTCTAAAGTTTGACTTCGAACTTATGACTAGGCTGAGTCTTGGCCAAAAGCCCATTTGTGTACATTTGAATTTTACTCTAATTACTGCACGTTAAAGGACAGATTTATTCTGCTTAATGGGAAGAAATGCCTCTGTAGGCCGCAGTTAATTTTGACTGTTAATGAGAGGGGAATAAAGACACATTTAAATTTGTTTACGACGTACAACTCAAGATTTGCGCCATGAACCACAGCAAGAACGAAGCAGAGCGATGCCAGTGGATTACGCCGATCATTCATAATTCCCTGATTTGAATTAATTATTGTCTTTTTCCTTTTATTCTCTCCTCTCCTTTGAGTGAGCATAATGAGTTGATGGCTTTCCGGTGGACACTGAGACAATGCCAGCGCCTGCATCACGGATGGGAGAGTGGTGCTGCTGTTGCCGATGGGGCTCAGGGGACCACACGGCCCAAGCTTTCGCTCACTGGCGTGCTTCTAAGTGCCTGCACTCTAAGAGTCATTACGCTTCAAGAGTTATAGGAGTGTGTTGACTCTGCAGTTCTCCCATAGCGGATTTACCTCTGCTAGGCAACATATTCTGCTTACATTATCACTAACTTAAGAGTGACAGGAAGGTCATCTTCAGAAATGTAAATATTTACACTGATACACTGACTAAAAACAATGTATCCAGTTTATTAAACAGACATGGGTTTTATTATTATTAGAATTATTTGCACATGATTTTACAGTCAGAGGCTGGCTTCTGGCCTGAATTTAGGGGGAGGGATGAGCATCTCCTCTCTCTCGACCAATGAGATCTCACAATATCTCTTCTTCTCTTGTCCGGCCAAACAACGCCTGTTCTCTGAGTCTTTCAAATCTGTCTATCCCTTACGTCCTGCCACTCCTTGATTGTTGACCCCATTTACCCCACACACTAACTTATTCAGTGTAGTTTTTAACATATGCAACCCCTCTCCACCTTGGATGATGTGTTGTGAGTGTTTTGTCACAAAATGACTGCCATGCATTACCCACGTGGGTACCACAAATTGGTGGCAGTTGAGGTGAGTCCCCCCTTCAATGCAAACTCTGTATAGCTTTTTGAAATCCTTGAAAGGCACCATATAAATGCAATCCATCATTATCATCATTTTTAGTAAGGCCCATTGAGCCCTGCTCCTTACCACCGCCATTGCTTGTATCAGTCTTTGTAAAACTTGATCACTCAGAGCATAGCCTACCTCCCAACCTCCCTTTCTCTCCCTCTTCTGCCTTTGGTTCCAATCTCCCATATCTGTCCCTCCATGCCTCTCCTCTCTCTCTCTTTCTCTCCCTCTCCCCCTTTCTCTTCCTGTCTCTCTCTTTCTCTCTTTCTTTCCCTGCAAGTCAACTGTTCCCCTGTGATAACATGGAGTGAGGGTGGCATTCTCCAAGAGGTGTCGTCCACCCTTCCCACAAGAGCATGCCACCGTTTTCTCACGCAGAGAGCAACTTAATGCTGAAATTACATCTAGGGCGCAGGCGACACTTATATACACACATATTCAGTATTTTCCTTATCTCGCGGCTGCATTTGAATGACATGATTTATTACGATTTCAGAGCCCCACATAAGCAGCTCTCACACACGTGGCCTTGCGAAAGAGCAGGCTGTTAGTCTCCTGCATTCTGCTACAATAACGTGGTGGGGTAAAATCACTTCAAGCAGCCGAACGCAGATAAAGCATTCCTTCATTTGGGGGGGGGGGGGGTCAATATGACCTTTAGGATGCTGGCACAATGCAATATGCAGCAAATTCATACTTCAGCTGACATTGGAAATAAAGCAAGTAATTGCCAGGGTCAACGATGCTGCAGAAGTATGTCACGCAACGCGCAAGTCTTACAGAGGGACAGTTGGGAACCTGCGCTGTAATCACTAAAGCAATTTTCCTACCAGGCCAAGGGCCCGCCACCTCTCTTCAAACGAAACTTTCTCTAACAAACTATCCCCATGGCAACTCTGGCAGCACTCCACAAATTGGACCAGCGCTTTTTGTTCTACAGTGTCACAAATGCCTGGTGCTTAATAAGTGCTTAAGTGCTTCAGTTTTTTCAGTACAACAAAAAAGCCTGATCCTGTATAGTTTTACAAACTGAGCATATTCACATGTTAAAGAAAAAGATCATGTTGGCACTTTATTTTCCACTCCCACCTAATGACCAGTTTTGTCGTGTTAAGATTGTTTTTTTATTTTATTTTATTCATTTTATCTTTTCAGGGCTCTGACAAGTGGTTTACATTGGCCACACTGATGTATGATTTTTACCAACACAGACGTAGAATAGGAATATAAGCCTGTTGTCTTTGCCTATTTACCCAAACAGTATTACAGTAGAAAGGGTACCAGAGAGGTTAATTGCTTAGATAGAAATCTGAGCATAACAGGAAAAATCAATTGATCTCCCAATCAACATTCATTATCCCTCAAATTTTTAACACATTGCTCTACAATCCCTCACAAAGCATGTGTTTATTTCTGAGTCTATAAAGATGTAAATCTACAGTGAAAATAATGCATTTTTTTCTGATTGTTAGATTTAACAAAAAAGGGTATGGCTAATGACCACACCGTTTGGAAAATCCATCCATATTTTGGGTGTGCCACAGTACTTACCAACCTCCGACGCGATCACAGTGATGTTATGCCAGGCCATCTCCTCTCTGTCGAGGACATGTGTTGTCTTTATGGTTCCACTGTTGGCGTCGATGTTGAAATATGTATCTCCATGCAAACTGCGGTCAATGAAATACCTATTTTTAGAGTGGAGGGAACAATTAAAATTGCATGAGTACCGCCTCTGCACAGACCAGAAGACAAAAAAAAAATGTCCAAAAGACAAGGCAAGTGCATCACAATGGAATTAAAAGAAGAGATCCTAAAAGGGCTGACTTTGTACAAGTCCCTGCAGAGGCATTGCGTAACACATGGATAGGGATGTACTTTATAGTAAAGTCATGACAATGCATCCCTAGAAAGGGCCTTAGGTAGACAGGCACAATATCTTCTCTGGCTCTGACATCTTTGTGTGGTTCTATGACTTTGATGTGTGCCATTATGCGTGAGCATGGACGTATGTATTTGAATGAATGTGGTTGAGTATTCTTGTGTGTGTGTGGGTGCGTGCATGTGTATTTGTAAATGCTCATGAATACCATTATGCAGACTCATGAACTGCTTCATAAGACATGTCTGTCTACACAAGCAAGAAGCAAGTGTGGAAAGAATGCAAAGGTATTGTCCACACTGGCAAGATACACCTACAGTGATGCCGATCGTACTGTTATCTTGTTTAACAAATGATTCCTTACCAAATGAATGCAACGCAATGTATTTTTAATTTTCTTCTCTCTGTCGAAACTTTTGTTTCTGTAGTTAATTCCTTCTATCATTGCTGTTAATTGTTAAGAAAAAATCAATTGCAAAGAAAAGGCTTTCTATTAACTGACATAATGAATATAACATCATTAACCTCCTTATGGCACATTTTGTTGAACAGTTTCATTCACTTTTTATTCTACTTTTACTAAGAGGGAATAAAACACATAGTGAGGTTCATATACCATGAAGTTTTCCACAGGATACAGGAGTTACAATCAGGTACAACAATAAGCAAAGTGATCACAGTGTCACTGTGGAGGACTCTCACCAGGCCCAATAGGCAATGTTAGGAGATGAGCAACATTCTGCGTTATACTGTAGAGATGCGTTCTTGCAAGACTGCCGACTGAACATACACACGCAATTAAAGCCTAGCTGATGTATAAAATAGGTAACTGAAGTAACTGAAGTTTTTTCGTTGCTGCTGCTATCATTGTTGTTTTCTTTATTAATTAGGCAGTTCAAAATTATCACAGTACATCAGGGGCGGAGCCGATGGCTCATTGCAGAGGGGGCGAGGACCTGTAGTGGGCCCTTACACAGCCCATTATAGGCTGCATGGAGATGCAAGACAGATCCAAGAGAAATGTGGATTATAATAAGAATCTCATTGCGTGAGACCATTTTTAAATGGTTCCGTCAGCAGTGACGGCGATGGGAAATAAAACAAGACAGCCGGCGATCGCCTAGTTCCTTCTTTGGGACTCGAACAGAGGGCGTAAATTTTCTGTTTGTACACTTACACAAGGATAGGATACTGGACGGCAAAGTCTTCTGTAACTCTATTGTGTCTCTGCTCATTCAAAATAAATATTGCGGCGAGAAACTTAGCTAGGGGTCGGTCAAAACCATTACACCGTCAGTCTGACTTTTTATTTTTTGCCGCAATCAAGACACACAAACAAACTTTATTCAAAATATTCAAATGCATGTTCAGTCAGGTAGATTGAGCCCAATGTTGGCCCCTTTGTAACTGGAAGAACCGCGGGCCTGGGGCAGCCGCACCCTCTGCCCCCCCCACCCGTTCGCTCCGCTACAACAGTACATAATTACTGTTATAGGGCCCTTATGGTTAATAAAGTAAAGTTAAACAAAATGGCAAAAAAGACATGAAAAAAAATTATTTGAAGGTATGCCAAAAAGAGAGTCAGCATCCGCCCTGCAAGTCAATTAAATATCAGGAGAACTTCTGTCATTTTTGCCTGAAAGCTTTTCTGAGCTTTCTACAAAAAAAGAAACCCGTGTGGAGTCTATGTCAGTCATTAAGTTCATTCATTTTATTAAATTAATTAATTAGCTTCTGAAGCATAATTTAACAGAATGCCATCTACTGCAGGTAGAACAAAACTATGGCCAAGGTCTGCAAAGATAAACAACACTAAAGTACACTATATGGACAAAAGTATTTGGCCACACCTGTTTTTCAGGGTTTGGGCTAGGCCCCTTATCTCCAGTGACGTGCAATCTTAATGCTTCAGCATACCAAGACATTTTGGACAATGCTATGCTTCCAACTTTGTGGCAACAGTTTGGGGAAGGCCCTTTTCTATTCCAACATGACTGTGCCCCAGTGCACAAAGCAAGGACTATAAAGATATGGTTTGATGAGTTCGGTGTGGAAGAACTTGACTGGCTCGCACAGAGCCCTGACCTCAACCCCATCGAGCACCTTTGGGATGAACTGGAATGAGAGATTGCGAGCCAGGCCTTCTCGTCCAACATCAGTGCCTGACCTCATAAATGCTCTTCAGAATGAATGGGCACAAATTCCCACAGAAACACTCAAAAATCTTGTGGAAAGCCTTCCAAGAAGAGTGGAAGCTGTTATAGCTGCAACTCCATATTAAAGTACATGTATTTGAATACAATGTCATTACAATGTAATGGTCAGGTGTACGAATACTTTTGTCCATACAGTGTTTTACAAAAATATGAATACCTTACTATGTTTCTTCTTCTTCTTCTTCTTCTTCTCTTTATTATTATTTTCTTATAACACCATTCATTTTGTGGTCAATTAGCACAAAAAAGCATCAGAAAAGAATCTAGTAGGCTGGTATCTGTCTCTTGCACATTCCAAGACCAAATCTGTGCATATTTTAGCATTCATTTTTGCAGTTCAAGTGGATGTCATCCAAGCATCCCCCATTGTCTTCTGTAGTCTACAATAAACAGAGGCGGGGGGAAGGCGGAAGAATGGACGTGGGGGGGCAATCCAGCCATGAGAACTGTGCTGTCATTTTCATATGCAGATTTCGTTTTTTGTTTCTCGCAAATCCTTTTCAAATATCTTAAGATTCTTATGATTCATCCATTCTGTGTTTTTTTTTCCTTCTTTGTCTCTTTCGTTTCTCCTCCAAAAGACATTCTATGTATTATTCCACATGAAGGCTTATCATAAGTCACATTTCAAACATGCCCACTCACAGAAATTTTGCCGAGGAGAGACACTGCCACGCGGAACAGGTATCAGGGATCAAAGCGAATCACGGAACTTCAAAGAACACGACCGTTGAGGAATGTCCACTGCACCTGTATCTCTCAAATCCAAGCTGAGAGCACTGATTGATTTAAATTTCAGGGCCTTCAAAGCATGTGCAAGTTACTGAGTTACTGTGCCTAAAATAAATTAGAGCACCTTGCAATTCACTGTCTTCGCTTTAAATTAACAGGGGAGAGGACTATATAGCTTGTTGCCTTCAGCATACACAAGCCAGCAACATGAAGTACCTACCCAGTCCTAATTAAAAACTTCCCCTGGAGAGGGAGACTCATTCCACCGTGACAGGATTCACATATTAGCTATTACGTTTCTGACTGTTGTCTCAAAGCATTTGATGGCACATCCCCTCAAGTTGTATGTGTGGTACTGGGATGTGGAGTGTGTGTGCGTGTGGGTACTTTACCTTACATTATTGTCATTTAGCAGATGCTCTTATCCAGAGAGACTTACATAGGTTACAGTTTTTACATGTTATCCATTTATACAGCCAGATATTTACTGAGGCAAAGTACTAGGTACTTTGCCTGAGGATACAACGGCACCATCCAGGCGGGGACTCGAACCTGCAACCTTTTGGTTATGAGCCTGGCTTCTTACCACTACTTAGTTATGTACTTACAAGTATGTGTGCGTGTGGGTACTTATGATGCATGCTCCTCAATATATGCAGCTATTTATTATGGCCATTCATTATGCACTTACTGTAATGTCTAGTTCACAATCTCTAATATGCCCTCTTTTTTATTCCACTGCCTTTCATGTAAGACCCACCCACACGAGAACTGCAGTCAGCACTTCAAAAACCTGGTTTATAATGTATTATTTTTTTTCACATATTTCTCCAGCTCACCTTTGCCTAAATAATGAATTTTTTTTCTGTATTTTACATTATAATTTATTCCCCTAAGAGAGGCCCTTGTCCAGGGCAACCTATCTTGCTTATTTTATTTATATAATTTATTTATATTTAGATGGAAGAATATAGTGTATTTACTAAAGCAGGTTAGTTACCTTCATTTCAGCAGCAGCTGCATCCAGGTTTTTGACCTATGACATTCTGATTATGAGACTGAACTAGTATACCACATTATTGCCTTGTCTTTATTAACTTGAAGGTCTTATGTGGGAGGAAGGAGATTATTCCCATATAAATATATAAAAAAAGAGACATCCGATATGCGATTGGATGTAACGATGATGCGAGCGGTGATGTCAAACATGCCGACCTGATGGCGCTGTTGATGCTGTCGGGGTCCCGCGCCGTCACTGCGCCCACCTCCGTGCCCACCGGCGCGTTCTCGAACACGTCCATGATGTAGTAGTCCATGGAGAAGACGGGTGGCTCATCCACGTCGCCCACCGTGATCTTCAGGGTGGCCCGGTCCTTGAAGGGTCCCAGGTGGGAGAAACGGGGGTCCGGGTGCGTGTTGGCCCCTTCGATGTGGAGGGTGTAGTCCGCCTTCTTCTCATAGTTGAGGGGCTAACCAGGAAATAATCATAATCATAATCATAATTATAATCACAATCATAATAAAATAAAAAGGCAAGTTTTACCATGTGTCATGGTGTGTAGCATTTAGCAACTAAGTGTGGTGCAAAACATATGTCATATGTATATGATCATCACACTGTCAAAAAAAAAAAAAAAAAACATGGGCCCATTCATTTAATTCTTGTCAATGAGTCATGTATATAATGAGCCAGTTCAGGCACCAGGGTTGAATTTAATAACAGTGGAATAGGAGCTCTGGTGTTAACATGGGTGTGGGTGTTAATATTATTGAGCAATAACTTTTGTATTCTGAGACATTTCTCAGGCAGAGAGAGAGACAGAGAGAGAGAAAGATGGAAAATCAAACCATATAGTATTGAGCATTCATCAGTCAGCCCAGTAAAAGGTCATGCAGATGTGGTGCGAATCTAGTATTGGCCTGGTTAAAACTCAGAGCTGTTGTTTTACTCTGGCACAAGTGTACATCTCGTGTTGGCCTGGTTGAAACAGAGAGGTGTGGTTTAACTCTGGCATGGGTGTAAATCTGTTGTAGGCCTAGTTACAACTGAGAGGAATGGCTTTACTCTGGCACGAGCGTAAATCTGGTGTGGGCCTGGTCAAAACTGAGAGCTGTGCTTTCACTCTGGCATGAGTGTAAAATTGTTGTGGGCCTGATTAAAACTGAGAGCTGTGGTTTAACTGTGCCAAAGACTGCTCTTGAGAGGTGTTGTGTAAATGTGGTGCGGGCGTGTCTCCCTTGCCTTTCTCAGCGAGATGATTCCCTCTCGAGTCTCTCTGTCCGTGGAGATGGAGAACACGGAGGCGCCGTCTGCGTTGGTGATGCTGTACTTGATCTCCGCGTTGACGCCCAGGTCCTCATCATTTGCCTTGATCTTTCCCACTGCCTTGCCGACCTGAGCTGATTCCGGGACGTAAAGCTGGTAGTTTTCTGTCAACGCATATAAATACAACACATCAATTACTGACACTAACACTAATAACAGTAAAAGTACAAAAGAAGTTGATGTTGTTATTAGTACTACTATGGTGGCAGTGTAGCTCATAACAGCTGCTGGGGCACTGCAGCTGTACTGTTGGCCGTATAAATGGATAAGATGTAAAAAAAAAAAAACAACAAAAAAAGCCTGTCCCCTATGTCAGTCGCTCTGGATAAGAGAGTCACTAAATGACAATCATGTAATGTAATGTACTACTATGGAGTGGATTTTTGCTGAGAGCCAACAGAGGACTAGACTGACTTCCACCCTTAGCTACTCTGCTACATAAAATTCTCAAGACATTGTTGTACCATTGGGGGCAATGATGGTGCAATCTCGCTGGGGCAGTGAGGGAGCACGTGTCGGTTTATGATGTGTTCCCCAAATAATTCACAACCCGAACTTTATTGCCTAATCAAGGGAAGCTATCTGCTCCCAGGGACTTGCATTTGTGCCCATATGTTATACTTAAAATGGAAAGTGAATACACAATGAGGTTATTACTGCTATTATTAAGAGGGAGAGAAAGCGGAACCACTTGTATCGTGTCTGCACACGCTCTGCAGATGGCTGTCTGCTGGTTCTTGATTATTAAAAATTGAGCTCTGTGGTATAATTAAAACAATTAGTCATATGAAAACAAGCTAGCATAGCCCTGTGAGGCCATAATAAATAACAATTCACTTCCCTTCCCAGTGAGAGTTCATGTAAGTTATTGAGCTATTGGTACTGAGTAGACTAGCTGGGCATTCCAGGAATTAATATGCATTTGAATGAATGATACAATACTGTCGCCATGGAGATTCATCTAAACTTTCTCATATAAACTATCTGGAATAAGGGTAATATGTTATGTTTATTTCCATTGGAAAAAAAAAAAAAAAACACTCATAGGTACCTGATGAGTTGCAAGGTATCTGAAACTAGAAAAATGACGAACTGTTCAGCAGCCATGGGCTTCTGGTCATCAATAGATGATGACACAGCTGGGGTCGCACCCAGCTGTGGGGCTCAGCCTGCTCTCAAGATGAGCACCTTGCTGACTGAGCCACATGGGAACTCCATAAAAGGCTTTTCTTACTGGCAATTTTATCATTACATTACATTACATCACATTTACTTAGCAGATGCTCTTATCCAGTGCAACTTCCAGTGCAAAAGAAGCAACTTCAAGGACAAAATAACATCACTGTGTTTACATGCATGCTTGTATCTTTTTAGCTCAATAATTATCACTGATGTGTCATTTACTATCCTGGACTTTTGCCCTAGTTGCAGCTTTTGCACTGTGCACATTAAGTCTGTATCACAGTTTGTAAGTAAATATTATTATTAATAGAAAAAAGGGGGAAAAAATTCCCCTTTGAAAGCAAATGAGGTCAGACCAAAGATGTCTCATGAATACATACTCTGAGGGAATTTTGGAGGGTTGTCGTTAACATCTGTTAGTGTGATGTTGATTGTAGTAGACCCAGAGAGTCCTCCAACCTGACCCGCCATGTCTTTGGCTTGAATGACCACAGCGTAGTGTTCCCGAGCCTCCCGGTCCATGTTGGCTAAGGCAGTCCTGATGACCCCTGGTGTGAACACAAACGGGTCCGCACACATGGTGAATTAAAACATCTTCGCTATCGTCGTGATTATTGTCAGCTTCATCGCCACCTTGATCTTAGTCGTCACAGAGATCATCTCCATTATTATCAGCATGATCAAAATTAAAATCATAATCAAAATCACCATCATCACTTTCATGTTTATCATACACATCATTATCATCATTGTGTCAAAATCACCGTTATAATTATTACTGTTGTATTCTTCATTGCCATCATCATCATCATCATCATCATCATCGTCATTGTCATCATCATCACCACCACTGTCATCATAGTGAGTATCACAGATTCTCTTTCAAACAGTATTGGTTGTATACCATTCCCCACAAATTTCCAAGCACAGACTCCTTTAAATCAGGGACTCAGCAAAGCCTGTGAAACATGTTGGGAGGACTGAACGTGAACCCTATGTGTACGTAGCTTGCTAACATAACATTGTTTTTTTAATGTTTTCTTTCCTCTTGTTGCACCCACATTTTAGAATCACTAATCACATACTACACTTGCCTCACCAGGGC
Organism: Megalops cyprinoides; assembly: GCF_013368585.1. Taxonomy (NCBI): domain Eukaryota; kingdom Metazoa; phylum Chordata; class Actinopteri; order Elopiformes; family Megalopidae; genus Megalops; species Megalops cyprinoides. Next base: position 26,855,769 of record NC_050584.1, on the reverse strand, counting down.
AAACTCTGCAATGGGGATAAACGAGTGTATTCGCCTGATAAGCTTGCAGAGAAGCAAGCATAGATTGGAGTATAGGCACATCCCCACTGGCACCATCTCAGGCCTGACAAATTGTTTGGTACCTGAGAGCACTGCGACGAGGTAACCCTGCAGACAACTCGAGAGCCCCCGCAGTACTGTTTTAAATGTGTAGAGAGATTCACAGGAAATGCTGTTCACTAGAGGGAAATCCACACATGCACGCAGACACACACATTCACACGGGATGACAGTGAGTGTGAGATAAATGTGCTGTGCTTAGCAGCCAGTGAGTATACACTTGTAATACGCCACAAGCATTTCAGTCAATGTGTTGATTATTGTTTTCGAGGTCTTGTATGAAAATAAATAAATAAATAAAACAGAGTTTTACAGCATGTATAAAAACACACATCAGATAAAACACCTTATTCAGTATTCTTTGTGACTTGAATATCTCCAGTTACTCAAAACCAAGGTTAACCTTTCTTCATATTTCATTATAGTTCAAGTGAGTGCACGACCTTGGAGAGACACAAAATACAGCTTCCCATTTCAATCATGTTTATCATTGCAATAACATTAAAAAAAGCTTCATTGAGTAAAAAATGTAAAAGGAAAAACCTAAATATTTTGAAAAAGTGCAATGCATTTTTTTTTAAAAGAACATCTTGTGTGAGGTGTCCCCTCTTATTGGAAGATTAGCGAATGACAATAATGTCCTCAAGAAACTCCTTTATTATGGCAAGGCCATGCACACCATACTTCAGAGCTTCTTTGTGTTTTTAATTGTTTGATTTGATTGTTGAATTCAATTAAATCCTTTTGAGACATACAGTTATTTTTTGGTCAGAAATCATCCAATATGAAGTTGCATTACATTTACAAATATACAAGCTCGTGTCCTGGACTAATATAAGATGGTCTTCTAACATATTTGATTACTACACAGAGCACCTTAAACTCACAATGGTAAAAACATATTGAAAGGATAAGAAGAAAAAAGTACTGTCCATTACAGAGAACAAAAAAAAAATCACCTCCATCAACATCCAGTACACATCACACGCACGCACAAGTAAAAGAGAACCACCATCTGTATCTACAGACAGCATCCATAACAATTCTCATGTTGCTTTCAATGACAATGTGGCTCTCCGACTAAAATTTCAACTGCATATTCTGTGTCTCAGTAACTAACTTTCTTTTTTTCTGAAGAGAGTACCTTGTTATTCTAGAAACAGTCATGCCAAAGGAGAAAAATGTAGTTCATTTCCAAGATCCTTGCTCCTAGCTGGAGGACAAGGAAAAATTGAAGCCTTGGGGTAAGTAATTGTGTTTTACACACAGTGTGGAAACTGTGCGAAAGTCCTTGTGGATTACGAATTGCGAAGAGCCCGAATGAACACTCCACCTGTCAAACTGTGTTTTTTCTCCTCAAATCGTGTGCTGCTGCAGCATCATTATATCAAACTGTAGAAGCCTTGAGAAGGCTCATATTACTCCGGAAACCTTGAGCCTACAGGCCCCAAGTTAAAGATTAGGGTCTCTATTCAATATAACCAGAGCGTGCTTTGTCTTTAACCTTGAGTAAGAAATTTAAGATTGCTTTTGTGGTTAGTGCAATTTCTTTTCTTTGCGGTGCATTTCACTGTGCAGCGGAGTGATGGCCATACTGTTGCGTACAAAGAACTACATTTTAATGGTAAAGGCTTGGCAAATAGGCCAAAAGGTCCACATCACAGCTTTCTTGTCCTGATAAAAAGCTGTTAATAACTTCGCCCTGTGTGACCAATACAATGTTTGTGCGTGTGTGTATGGATGTCTGTGTCTGTGTTTAACTTTATATGTTTGCATATATATGTGACTGAGTTTTTTCCCCCCTACTTACACTCCTATCTCTTGTTTTCCCCTCTGAGTGAGGGTTCAGCCAATAATAGTAATTTGAAGTCATCCAATAATTACACACTTCTCAGGGAACCCAGTTAAGAGCTCATGCTATCAAAATATTTAGAAAGCTATTATGCGGCTTTCTGGATGGAATGTGATGCGTTTGTGTTAACGGTGAGATGAGAGCAAGACAATGAGAGGGAAAGAAAGAGCAGTAAGAAAAGGGAAAATTGCAGTCCCACAGTGAATGAGAAGTTTAATGTGGAGAGAGACACACCGACCACTTCCTCTTCTCTCTTCTCCGTGCCTCTCCAGCTTCCTTTGTGAGAAATGTCCTCACGTTGGTGGATTTTACTGGTTCAGGTGTGGGTTCAGGTGTGCTTTGTAATTGCTGCTGTTCCCAGACATGCTAACACTGTGTTATACTGCTGTGTTTACACTCTGACCATATGGGCTTTCTGCTAGACAGATCCAGCATTATCTCAGCATTCCAGCATCATCTCAGCATTCAGGAGACCAGTTTGCCAACAGTTATGGTATTTTTAGCAGGATTTAATGTACTGTGGTAGATGTTGCGGGTACTTTGCTTGCTAAATTACCAAACTGCGATACATATGTACAGTATAAGTATATGCATATACATATATGTATATATATATATATATATACATATATATATATATTACATTACTATAATATAATTTAGCAAACATTCTTATCCAAAGTGACCTGCACAGGTTACAGTTTTTACATATTTTACATGTTATGAACCAGCAACCTTTTGATTACAAACTGTTCTGCTTACCCCTATACAACACTGCCAACACTATATCTGTTTGTGTGTGTGTGTGGGCAGTCATGCCAACACATTCTGGAACTCTGGAATTAAACACACTTTGATTAAATAGGGATGTGTCCCCCACTGGAGTTCAGTCAGAGGGTTTAATGTCAGAGCAGAGTGCCCTTTCGTCTGAAACCACTCTGAGAGACAGGCTCAGCACAGCTGTGTCTGAACTGCGGCCGAACCCTTTGGTATCAGGGGTGCAGAACAGCAGATGGGGAACAGTGGTGTCTCTCACCCAGGGGGTTCAATCCGAAGCCCTCCCTGGGCACGGGTCCAGACACTATAAGCACCTGCTGATGCCTCGGTCACAACGTGTCAGAATGAATCAATTTTACAGCGGGCAGGACAGACCCCGCGTGAATGTCTGTGGTTTATGTATATGTGTGTGTGTGTGTGTGTGTGTGTACGTATGTGACTGAGTAAGAGAGATAGTGACATTCAAAATGTCACGTGTCCTCCTGTCCTGTTTTGGATTTCTGAATCGAAAAGCAACTGCTTAACTATTTTGCCAATGCTACACAAGTAACATACAGTAAACAAAAAACAGCCACATGATCCTGAATAAGTAGAAGTAAAAAGTAAAAACGTAAAAAGTATAAGGATGTGGATAATGTCTCTAGACATGTTCTGGTTCCTCAAAATGTACCAGACAGCGAACAGAGAGGTTAGATAATGAGGGAAGGGTGTCTGTCTGATCACTCTTTCAGTAATCCCGCCATCTCCTCCCACAGAGGACAGACACATGACAGACACACTTGTTCCCTCTCCAGATCTCCATCTGCCCATCAGACACCTGTTACCCCTCTGACCGCAGGCTGACCAGCTGTTCGCCTGCACTCAGGTATGGGTTCCAGCCGAACAGAAGAGCGGCTGATTGTTAGCCATGGCTCTAGGTGTTATGCTTTGTTATGTTTCATTTTCTTTCACTTGACACTTTGCAGTATTTTTAAGACATTTGCATATGTTAATGGAAGTGAACTAAACCCAGTGTGTCATACAAAATAAAATAAATAATAAAATAAAAAGTGAGTAAATTCTTGCATTGACTCAAGGCAAAGACACATACATGCAAATACACACACGCACACACACACACACACAAAACATTAAAAAAAAAACACAAAAAAACATGTCTGAAAAAAATCCAGCACCATAGCAGTAATATGAGCCTTCTCAAGTGTAGCAGCACATGATTAGCACACTGCTGCGATTAGCAGACCCCCGTCCCTCACTCTAGGGATTAACAGACCTCTTCATTGCAGCTTGGAGGACAACATCACTGTCCCTTGTCAACTCTCTCTCTCACACACACACACTCACACACACACAAGCACAGTATTGCTCACACAGGGCAAAGAAAGCTGTGGTGTGGACCTTTTGGCCTATTTGCCAAGCCTTAACCCTTAAAATGTAGTACTTTGTACACAACAGTACGGCCGGCACTTCACTACATAGTAAAATAGAAAGAAGTAAAAAAGAAAAGTAAATAAAAGTTACACTAACCACAAAAGCAATCTTACATTACCTGGATCGCTCAAAAATGCAGTCTGCCCAACAGCAGAGCTAAACAAGGCAAGCCAGAAAGACTGAATTCAACACAATGTGACCAGCCACAGGGTCACAAGTGGAGGGAAAAAAAAAACTGCAACTGAAAGAGAGACAAACAGAGGTAGGACACTAGAGTCACTGGCAGAGATCTCAGTTCAAATAAGATATCATAAACCCATGTCAAGCACTATAAACTATTATATTTCCTGGTGTCTGGGGTAAAGCATAATCATTGTACATTAGGTTTTAGGCACAGAAGGGGCTGCATCCAAGGAGGTCAAATGGACCTTGAAAAATGAAAGTTTATCATACAGCCAATGGCCCACTTTTTATATGAGTGAAGCAAGGAATTCAATGGCAAGCTTCAGGTATAACAATTAACCACCTGTCTCCATACACTTATCATCGTAATATTCATGCGTGTCCTTCAGTCATGCTGGCTTGGAGCTACTTTACGGGAGCACAGCCAAGGTTTCAGTGTAGGACTGAATTTTCGGAGAGCTGCTCCTTTTATGAGCCACGCACCCTCTGACCCCACTGTGCCCTTCTCTGTATGCCTGAGCAAAACCGAGAGTAAGCGATGCCTTTTGGAAAGAAATGGGATACATGAGAGTGACATGAGAGGGTTAGGCTGGACGTTCTGCGCATTTCAAATCCGCTGTGCGGGTAGTAAGTACATTTTTGTTTTTTCTGGCACATAGTAAGGATATTTTCACAATACAATAGATTACATTACATTACATTGCTTTCATTTAGCAAAAGCTTTTACCCAGAGCACCTTCCAGCACAATATAAGAGTGTCAGACCAGGGTAACCACACTCCCAGACCCGTGAGTGTGAGCACAACACCATTCAAACCCTACCACAAATTAACCTGTGTGAACCTGAAACTAGACAAGCCTAGAAAACTACAGGAAATCAAGTACACACATTACCATACATCATACAGTCACTAGATCACATTATTGTGCTGGATGCTAATGGAATTGATTGTTGCAGCACCCTGTCTGAATTTTCCAGATGGCACTGAGTTTTAGAGTCCTGTGACACTGAAACATTCTAACATGCACCCTGACATGTTCTGCATGAAACTGTTGTTCACACAACCTTAATGTGCTTATGTACCTCATGCTGTGCAAGTCACTCTGTCTCCATCTGTCTGATCAAATGAATGTATATGTCTTAAACTGTAAAGGCAAGTTTTTAAAAAAGGATTTTTTTCAGGAAACAGCCAAAGGCAAGCTTTTAAAGTAAAGTACAAAAGATCAGTTATGACATAACAGACACACAGTTATCGCCATGGCCAGGAGAGAGTACTTCTGTGCACTTGGGCCTCACTGTGCTCCTCCAGATGCACTGACATCAGCTTCACTGTCAGTTTCCAAGTTTAGAACTTACATTATGGGACCAAAAAAAAAAAAAAAACATGACACGTAAGGTTTATATATCACAAACCACAGGATATGGTAACTGTTATTCAGAGTATAACAAAAGTTTAAGAGTGCTAACCAGGTGCGAGGGAACAAAATATATGGTAAGAGTAATATGATAAGAGTATCTGTTAAAGCATGTGAAGGAATAGCCCTTCACCTCACCCCCAACAGTTTAAATGGTTGTTAATTGTTTAATTGGTTAAATTGAGGATCCTCATTGTCTACTTTCCATCTTGTAAAATAAGTGCTTCATTCAATCAATTACAACTGGGACAGGTTTTATGTTTCTTGATTTAATGATTGTTTCATTGTTTTGTTTGTCTTTGTCTGAGAGCCAGTTAACTGGTCACACCTGCACTAATTAAGGCTTGTTATATACAGGTGTGTGGCCAGGTTCAGAGATTGCTGCAAGCCATTTTGCTATGTTGGAGGTTTTAAACTGGTTCTCCTGTGTTTGTGAGTGGTTTTTTTTAAATAAATTGTTTTTTTGTAAAGTTTTACTCCTTCTGCTAATTTATGTGCAGAGCATCGGCCAGCTCTGTTACAAATGACTAAATGTAAATGTAAATGTTAATATAGTCAGACAATGCACAAACAAAAATGATCTGCTTAATCAAAGATGGAGTAATACCTGTACAATGCACCTGGGGTGCTGGGCTTATGATCTGTTGACTGACTGTGCCCATAGCCACTACTAACCTAAGAAACTCTAAGAAAAAGCCTAAGAAATTAATTTCACACACACACTGACTCATGCAAATGGAACCCTGGAGAAGAAGTGACCGAAGATATATATCAAAGATATATATAGTTTCTCTTCTTACTCTTTGATTGAATGTCCCCAACCAGCAGTTCCGAACAAAGTTGTGTGAAGCATTTGACGGGTTTCCCCGTGGAGCGATGTGGCGGAGTGCGGTTCTCGGCTCTCCTAAAAGCTGTCATTAAGGGACGCCGCAAGGGCACGTCCCCCATCTGTGTGGAGATTATCAATAATTGACAGGGGTGTCAGTCGAGGGGTTTCTGGAGTTTGACGTGGCAGTGGGTGGGCGCTGGGGGGGGGGGGGGGGGGGATCCTCTCGAGCTGTCAACCCTCGCCTCCTTCTCCTCGTCTTGTCTCTGCCCCCGTCTGTCTCTGCCTCTCTCAAACTGCCAAACTCCTTTTCGGGGGGATCTTGTGCTTTTTTCCCCCTATTTCAATCTGAACAAGCCCTCTCAGAAATCACACACCATCATCCCTGCTAACAGATGTGACCCACTGGATGCTCAGGGCCTCACTGGGTGTTTCTGGCGACCAGACCAACAGACGCCACACAATTCTGAGAGAGTTGATAGGAAATCCCTGCCTTGTCTTTTTTGTTAACGTGTCTATTTTGTATTACTCATAATCCTTGCATATTCTGTGTCAATGACACATTGTAGTGCTTCATCACATCTCATTTATTCTTTTCCAATCTTTCTAATATTTGACCCTCCTATCAGATAATCTGTGTCATTAGCACATGTTAACATTAGGTGGCATAGTATTTGCAGTATCTGACATGTTAGATGGCGAGGAGAGAATTGAGCTGTCGCCACTTCTCAGGTCTGCGCTGTGGTCAGCCTTAGATAATCATGCTTGTTAGCTCATTTCTGGAAAGAGTTATCTTCATGGCTATTTCATGATCTAGCTATACTGCTGCATCATTAATCCTCTTTGCCTCTCTCCCTCATCTTCTGTTAATCTTCAGAAGAATTGCAATTTGCTGTTTCCTCCTTTGCATTTATGTTAAGGGGAAGGATTTTTTAAGTTAATACATTAATATGTTAATTTCATACAATTTAATTTGAAAGTTTACAAAGCTCACATCTCCCGCAGCCAAAAATTTTGGATGCCGGCCACAGTCTGAGTGGCGTGCTCTGCAGAGGCTTAGGCTTAGTCTCATGGTGGAAGGACAGTAAGATTTCCAAATTGAACACGTTGTACCGAGCATGTTTAAATGAGAATTTTGAACTTCCCCATTTTCCTTCATTTAAATAATAATCAATCTATTTTGGGCAATCCACTTCAAAGTTCCTTTTTTTCTCTTCTACAGTCATGTGATTTTAATCCTCCTATCACTATACATGGAAGACGACCCTCTGGCTGACAGTGGTCATCGGTCTTCATACTGTTACCTAAGACAAATAGATATGCAGTTTTCATTTTATATATAGGATTTTTATGGCATAAACTTTTAGAAAAAATGCTTCCTATTATTATTAATATTAGTATTAATATTGTCTATGGCCATTATCAAAGAATGCACATGTATGTCCATGTTGCAAATCCCATTTCTAATTCACTCTTTATTGATTGTCATTTATGGGTGTAGTAGGTAATTGTTCTGCAATCTTACAGACAGCAAAATTGTCAACAGTTTTACAGGTTATAGTATTAACAACAATTACAGGTTATGCTAGCTGCCACTTAACAGCCAGCCAAGTCTTATATACCTTCCTTTCTAGGAAAGACGCTGCTTTTTCATGTGTCTGGATCAGCTGTATCACATGTAACTGTTAATAATAACAATTCAAACTGGTATTATGTAAACTTTTATATCCAGCTCTTAAGACTGTCTTTGAGGACTAATCCGACCTGACACTGCACTGAAAAGGTGCCTGCTCTCCAGTTAAAACCCAGAGATTGTCAAAGAATATTTAAACTGCATGACTGTTGCCCAGTCAACTGAGTGTCAATCCAACAAGGAGTTGCGGGAGACTTAATCCCGCCAAATACTTCCTGACAGGAGTGAACGCATTCGGGAGAGCGTGAACCTGAACTAGCCAAACATCTTGAACGTAGCGCTGCCTACATTAGAACAGGGCCTGTCTCTGGGTTCTCTGGAATCTGCTCTTACTGTGTGTTTTTTAAAAGATGTTCTTGCAGGAAGGAGGAACTGGCACTTTTGACACCTTTACCATGTGCCATGTGGGTGGGGATTAATGTAAAATGGTTATTTTCAGTTGGTAGAATATTTAATTCTATTAAAACTATCCCTGGAGCTCTTGAGGGGACACCTTGACCTCAAAATAAAGATAGAACATTGGAGCATACTGTGACCTCTTATTATGCATATAAAAGGGAACTCTGAGTAAAAACAACATGGATATATTTAACGAATTAACACAGGGAACACATTTTTTAATACTGTGAATGCACCAAGTAATCCTGTATAATGGATAGGAAGCTCAGTGTGTATTTCCTGAATCCCATGAAAAGGTCTTTTATTTTTATTTTATTTTCTGAAAAAATAAAATTCTTAGATAGTTCCAATTAACTTTATTATGTTAATGCTGAAAACTATTAAAATGTTCAAAACATTAAATGAAGAGGCAAGGAAGCACCTTTGTGTGTACAGTGAAACGCCATCAAGAAGGGCATACAAGGACATGAAGACTTTTGACCCGTTTCCCAGCCGACAGAGGCAGTGATGAAACGGGATCAATATTAGACAGGCATTTGCTATTTAAAACCTAACTGAGAGTAAAAAAGAAAATGACATGTGGGTGTTTTCACACGCACAAAAGACAGCCATTTGTCTCCTGGATGAAGGACTCATTGGGAGTTTCCAAGACGTTTGAACTGGATGAGAGGATGAGAATGGAAGGGAGCAGGGAGGCCTGGGTGTGTATTATCAAAGCTCATCTCCTCCATGACACTAATAGATACACCTCACTGTTTGAGCTGAGCATTTCCCACACAGTGGCTGTACAGTTAGCATCATGAAACAACTTCGATGAACGGCATAATCCATAATTCTGACAGAGCTCTAAGCCTGCTTTACATCTACTGTATACTGAAAAAACCCTCTCAAGATTAATCTCTGAGAACACTATTACAGAGAGGCATACTTTTAAAAATTGTATACCTAATGAAAAAGACTGCCACCCTTAACAGCTGGATAGAAGGGAGAAGAGTAATCAATTTTCAATCTTCCCCACCTCTATCTCAGTGAGCTGTGATTTATAGAAACAAGCAGTAATGTGTGTTGCTGGGTTTCCTTCCATGTTTTAAGAAATGTACTGTTTATCAAAATCAAGAGGACTGATGTCTTGGTGGTATTTGGGTGATTAAAAATGCTCTCCGCGTAAGTGTGTTCTGCTTGTATAATTTTTTTTCTGTGATTTAATTAATCACAACACCTGAATAGCATTCATGTTTCTTTAACCTACAGTGGCTTTCTTAAAAGAATTGCCAGGTAATAATACTCTCCCCTTGGCTTCAGTGGCTTTGTGGTCAGTGACTATATTGCAACCACACTGTTGCTCAATGGGGATTTAAAATGAAATTTGGTAATGGAAGAGCTGTCTTGCTTTGGCATTAACGACAGAGAAAATGCTTTTAGTTCTCTGTGGAAGAAGTACGTTCAATTTATTGTTGTTCATGCTGCCCCTTCAACAAATTTAGCAATGCCAATTACAATCCATCTGAATTAAAAAGGAGCTTGTCGTTCAGTCTTCTGTTTTAGGGGCCTAGAAGCATTTAATTGAGCATCCAATTAAGCTTAATTGAGATAGTTGTGCTGACTTCAAGAGCTGTTTCATTAACAAAGAAAGAGACTTGTTGGGTAAACACGTTTAACCGTGTCTGTCGATTAGCACAAACACACCCCTGTCAGGGACTTATTGTGCTGGTGAAGTCAAAACCAGATTGGTATTCATTCAACAGCTCAATAAATACCTGGCTGTTTGATTGGCTTGCCTAATCAAGAGGACCAGACTCCATTATGCCACAATATCCTGCTTATACCTTAAGACTAGGTCAAGGAGCATGCCTTATATGTGTGTGTGTGTGTGTGTGTGTGTGTGTGTGTGTGTGTGTGTGCGTGTGCGTGTGCGTGTGCGTGTGCGTGTGCTCTCTTCATCCCTTTGGCAGCCTATCGGTATCACCACTACTGAATATAATTTAACAAAGACTGGCAGACAATGGAAACAGTAGTTGTAAAGCCAAGAATCAACTGAGCAAAACAACAACAAAATGTCACCTTGTTTAAAATCCGGCACAAGAACCGAGCAGTGAAAAACACAACGATGCGAGAAACCCTCTACAGGTGTTCTTTGCTTTAATCACATTCTAAGCAAACATGTCTTAAACATTTTCAAAAGCACACTTTGAAATTAGCTTTGAATACCAGTAGGTGTTTGACAGTATGCGTGACTGTACAAATTGTACTTCACTCCAACGAAAATATGATCGCTTTATCCTCTCTAAATAGCTCTAGCTTGTTCTTTTTATTTTCCTTTTGGTAGTCTGCCAGCTTTAACACAGTTTTTTGGACCTGACATGAGAAGATTTCTCAGGAGCCATTTCATAGATCCATCCAGGATGTGGAAATTTTGGAGGCATTAGCCGAAGCAACAGCATTACTTAACCTAAGATTCCGGGGAAACTTAAAACTGGGCAGTCTTCCCACATCTCCAAAGCAAAGAAAGGAACGGTGATCTGACCTTTCGAGTTTGTTTGCTTATTCCTCCTCTCTTGTGAAAAAAAGCAATGCATTCATTCCCAGTGCACTGTATCTGAGCAGAGAATATGCTTCAGGAAATATTCCACTTTTTTCACAGAGAGAAGGCTATCAAAAGATGATTCAGAGTGGATTCAGTTCAGAGGTGGGAAAATCATGAAGTACCCTTTTAGGACAAACTGAATGTATGAGATAACTATAAAGCTAAGACATGTAAAAAGAGATAAATAAATACAACTCAACAATTAGGAAAACAGAAAAATGATACAAATAAAATAAAAAGAGAAATACACATCAAAGGGTTTAATGTTTTTGATTTGGAGATTCTGAAGAGAGGTTACAGTTTAGCACTTGTTCCGAGCACAAACACATGGTGAGGTTATCTGGCTATAACCCAAAGGATGCATAGAAGAGGATTTTGGTCAATGTATGACAGCACGGTGAGGGGAGCCATGGGAGTGGACATGCCAAACAGCAGTGGTGCACAAAATGGTGCTAAAAAAAACACACCATTTACTGTAGGGAACAGAGTTTCATACATCACTACAAAAGAGTCAAGATTTTATCAAGATGTAATGTCACTCATAATCCATTCATACCTCAAGTATTTCACACACATCCACTTATTCACACACGCAGGCACGCACACACACACATGCACACACACACACACACATGCACACACTTGCACACATATATTCAGCTTGAATGAATTCAGCACCTGAGGAGCATCAGTGTGGTGTAGCAGGGCTAGCAACCAGAAGGTTTCTGGTACAATTCCCCACTGCTGTTGTACCCTTGGGCAAGCTACTTAACCCACATTTGCCTTAGTAAATATCCAGCTGTATAAATGGATAAAATTGTAACCTTGTAAAATGCAAGTAGCTCTGGGTAAGAGCATCTGCTAAATGACAATACTGTAATATAAAGAAGCAGCACTTTTCTGTTGTATTGTATGGGGAGAGAGAGATTAAAAAAAGATTAAAACACACTCTGAATGCAATAAACCTTGAAGGATGCACTTTCTGATTACAGTAAGCATAGCTGTCTGGGCACTGCCTAGGTGGGTTCTCAGGTAATAGGCATCTGCTGAGGTGCCGTCATTGTGCATGATTATAGAGGCAGGATGTTCGACGTGGTGCTGGACAGCGGCTCATGCTCAGCGAGAGCATGGCGGCCTCCTGGAAGGTTCTTTTTTTTCACACCAGCAAGTCCTGCATCTCTTCACCTACTCTTCCTGCTACGGCTGCTGGCAGGCTGCACTCGCTCTGGTTCTGGCCTCTGTCGCGGCACGCCTTTTCATTTAGAAATCTCAGCCTTTTTTTGCCCAGACAAGGTTAATTTGACAGTGTGAGGTCGTTAGCTCTCACACTGCTGTTGCTGGAAACAACCGAAGGAGGACAGTCTTGACGGTTGAAGGGATTATGGGGAATTAAGCTCTTCTCCTCAGACAGCCAGAAACAGCACCCTTGTTAATTGCATTTTTTTTCTATTTCTTCCCTTTTTTGGGTGGGGGGGGTTGTATTTTTGTAATCTGTGAGATCCTACATATATCAGCATCTAGCACATATTGGAATACTACAATTTAAACATGCAGAGGTCTCTACTGTAAAATACAGTGCTGTACATTAATTACGATAAACAGCATTTTCTACAAATGATCAAGGCACTGCATATATCAGTACAGCAAGTAACATAAGACCCGGCAGTCTGACCAGACTCAAATTCCTGCTACATTCTAATATATGCCGTGCAGAAAAAAAAAAAAAAAAACCTTTTCAACATGGAAGATGAGGATGTAGCTAAACTGATTCTCAGACTCCAGACCCACAGAGATGGAAAAATGCCTAATGATGCGTCTAACTATTTGTGCTTCTCATGGGCATGTCGTTATCTTGAACCTCACTGCATAATTTATTTGCTTAGCAGATGCTGGATGACATGGCTCTGCATTATTTATCCAAAGTACCTTGCTCAAGGGTACAGCAGCAGTTTATCGCTGTGGATTCCGACCCACAATCCCGAGGTCCAGAGGACTAACCACTCGCCAGTACTTGGCCCTGTTTCATGATTCAACGTTATGCAGCTTAGTCAACACACTGGTGTTCCTGGGCTCGGCTTTGTGGAAGGTGCATATTTAGTTAGCAACACGTCTGACATTTCCAAGTAAGCTAACATGGCTAAGCTGGAAAAGAAGAAATCTCCAAGTGTATTAGAGTTTGCATCCAAATCATCTGTTCTTGTTTTAAATCGAGATGCTCCACTCCTTATTTCCGAAAGGCAAACAACCTGAAATCTGCTGGTAAACAGTCTAATCCTGATTACCCTGCCAGTAATGTGGTATCATGTAACGGCCACTAACAGTCATGTAGAGCAGCCACCGGTTCTGACATATCATTTGTGCAATGCGTTATCAGCAGGGGAAATTAATTTGCAATTTTCAGAAGCAGATGAGAGTGGAAGATAACACCTGACATTCTCAGCACAATTTTAATCTCCATAATTCAATATGAGTGAGATGCAGTGAATAAAAATACAAGATTGAGCATTAATGAAACACAGAAAGTGGTACAAAATATTGCAATGGTCAGGCTTCATATGTATATAGACAGGGAAATACAAATTCTTTCCATGGATAAAGTTAATTTTCTCTATCCTGGTGATATTGTTACAGCATTTTCAGTGCCATGCACTTAATTAACTAAACTACATTTGCAAAGACAAAATGAATTGACCTGCTTGTTGAGTACATTACTTGTGAAGCGGCAAACTCAAGTTTTAACAGGTAACTGGATACGACAGGATAGAACAGGATGCTTCAGTTCAAATTCGAATTTGAGGCAGTTTAACTGAATCCTTATATAATTCTTTGACATTGCTACCTTTAAACCATACAGCAATCTTTATTCAGTTCTGTGTCCTAACTGCACACTGAAGGAAGCGATTAGACATTCCAGCATTTTATCTGACAGTGAAGTACTTATTGACTTAAAAAGCTTTTATTTGTTACCATTTTAAGATGTTATTTCTACATATTTTTCAGAAATATTTTTTAACTTGTGGCAGCTAGACAAGCACTTCCTTAACAGAAGAGGCCCTGTACCCAGCGACCAAGTGACACAGTGATGGCATTTCATTTGATCCGAGCAGAAACAAAATTTTAATCCCTTCCCACTCGCTAACGGCTTGATCCGTGTCAGCTCTTGCAATTGAGTCTAAACGAACCCGAAAATCCCAGATCAGCAAGGAAATTAGCCTACTTAAAATGCAAAGGGAGGTCACCGAGCTCAGGGCGTCTGGAAACACATATCCTCATTATCCCCCAAGCCGTCGCGCTGAAATGATGTAAGAATGCTGGAAATCTGGCGGGGCTGTTAGCAGGCTTCAAATCCACTCCGCCCCCCATTACAGGAACAGGCGTTTAGAATGCACACAAGTCTCATAGACTTTCATCCTGCATCTGCAATGTTCCTGTGCTTAATATAAAATTGTACCTAAAAATATGTATATATGAAATAAAATCTCTCTCTTTCTGCCCCCCCCCCCTCTCTCTCTCCAAGGCAATTCCTTTGAATACATTCAAAGGGTAATGTAGTGACTAGAACCATATTTTTTAAAAAAATGTTTTGCCTACTGTTGTAATATCGCCCTGAGGCCACAGAAGCAAAACATAATGATAATGGTGATCATAATGGTTGGCATTCATTGAGTGCTCTGCACCCAATGGAACTGAAACAGCTGTACAGGGTGGGGGTGGAGGGAGGAGGGTTTGGGAAATCACCTCATCCTCAGACTATGTGTGGCCTCCATCGTGATTGAGGCAAGGCTAACATTTTGTGTCTTTTTTTCCAGTCATATGCAATGGAGAGGCACTTAGCTCATCTGTGTATTATACAAAACTCAATGCGCAGGCTAAAAACACTCATGCTCTCCATGGTTTTACCAATATCAAGCCTAAATCTGTAATCTAATCCTAATATCTGCATATATATGAATATGTTTTTCCAGTCAGATTCAGTGAAAAGGCACTTTGCTCAGATGAATACTGTATACCCTGTATAATATACAAAGCTCTATGAGGCGTCTAAAAACACGCTTATGTTCCCCATGGTCTAACAATATCAAGTGTAAATCTGTAACTGTACAGGTGCAAGACACACATATATCTGTGCAGTTTACTGCTAGATGAATTCTGGTTGATCGCAGCCTATTATCAGGCTCATGCAGCCGCTAATATCGTTAGTCAGCCTCCCATCACAATAATATCCTGCTCCTGCCCCCCCCTTGCAAATCGAATTATCTAGCCTTGCAATTGCATCATCCTGATATGGGCAGACCTTGGCTTGGGTATCTCGTACGGTAGACAGTGCCTTGCGTCTTCAACCACTCTCACCGCTAGTCAATTCACTTCGATTTACAGCCCAAGAGAGACTCACAAACAGCTGGAGGTGAGAGGTTGTGCTGGTCCACTGTTCTGACGTCTGAGGAGGTCTGTGCTGCAATTTCAGGAAAGATCAAGGCAGCACAAGGGGCACATGTGTGGTCACAGCACTCCGCTCAGAGCCCCAGCTTCTGATCAATGAATCGACCAACCATTCAGGGGCAAACCATTCTACCCTGACATCAAGGGACTGTGGGTCCCAGTCTCCCATTGGCTCATACTAAGATACAGTAGTGGCATAAACTGCCTCTCTGTGTGGTCTTCAGTGTTATATCCATGGATCAGGGTAATGGCCCTCTGCAGGAAATGGCAGTGGAACAGTGATGAGCGCAGCTGTGGATCTGAATCTTTTCTCAGTAAGAGAATGCCTGTTGTACCACTGGAGGGAACTCCTTTGTGCTCCATTAACAAAAGGCTGAGAACAAGTGTATGTGTGTCACTACACTAGACTACAGTATTCTAATGCTGTCTCTGTTATAGGACTATTTAGTGTGCTCTGCTGCAAATAGGTTCATAGGAAGAAAAAAAAATGTAATGAATCCTAAATAAGATGTACACAGCATGTTCATGACCACTACACGAATATTCACAAGCTCTTATGCTAACAGACATAGACTGTCACCAAGTTTACAGTGTCACCATATATGTCTAATATGACCATGGGGAACATGGTCAGTAATGTCACAATGACTTTGAAAATAAAGTATCACATCGTATGATAGCCTGTGTTGGTTTACATAAGAGTTTATGAATGTTCATCCTGCGGTTCTTAGGCATCATCTTAATTTGCAGATCCCTTCACGTTAAGTGCTACTGACACAGCTGCCCGATATCAAAGGCTGTTTTGCTGGAACAGGCTTGTTGCTTTGAACAGGGGTAACCATGTGACTGCAAACATGGAATGCGTTTGATGTTCACGGCTGCACGCTGTCTTTATTTGAATCCAACAAACTGGTTTGAAACAAAGTCAAAAGGCATATTCACTGGACTGTGATCCACCCACAGATGTTATCACTGCTTCAAAGTTTGCTTTTTGTGATAAATGGATCTATTGCCCTAATCACAGCAATCATCTCAAAGTCACAGACAGCAATTTCAGTGTCCCACTGTATAATTGAAAAAAAGATTGATCCGAGGGAATTATGATCAAATTGCTCATTTATTTTCTATTTATTTATTTTTTCTGTGGAATTGATTTATTTCTGACCTGCTGTCCCTTTTGTTCTGTTCAGTGAGCATCTCAGATTCAACCTTTGTTCCTGTCCACAACTCCCTCCATTCATGCACATTACTGCAGTTACTGCCTGAATCACCTAATAACAGAGGAAAGGGTGCAATGTATTAAAGTCTGACTATGCACTGGCTAGACCTCATTGGTATGGCTCAAGTAAATTCCACACATATTTATATTGCTTGACTATTATGATTTGGAGGATATTTCATATATGTCTGAATACACTGAGCTTTCATTAGAGTAACCACTTGCTTTGACAGCCATGATGTATCACCCTGAGTAAGTACATGCATAAGCACTACATGCACTAGATATAATAAGGTAGATCTTTGAAACATGTGCTCACAGTAAAATGAAAATATATGCAGTCTTCATATATAGAGACAAGTATCAGAGTATCACTCAATGAGAGGACTAATGGGGCGGCAGTGCAGCATAGTGGTAAGGAGCAGGGCTCGTAACCGAAAGGTTGCTGGTTCAGTTCCTTTGGGCAAGGTACTTAACTGAGAATGTCCTCAGTTAATATTACATTTTTACATGTAAAAACTGTAACCTATGTAAGGCGCGCTGGATAAGAGCATCTGCTAAATGACAATAAAGTAATGTGGTAACTGGCCATTTCAGTAAAATAAGAGAAAAAAGTGAAGTTGACATGTTACATCAATGAATATAGTGACATGGCACTTCCACGGTTGATACAATCTGGAAAATTTGTGGTAGTACTTACACCGGAGATTTTTTAGAGAAACCATTTTTTTTGGTCATTACATAAAAAAGTCAGAGGTCATTGACCAGACTTTAGGTATGTAAGATGCTCCCTGAAGTCACTGCTGTCTGTAATAGCTCATCATACCAAACCAACCTTCTCACACTGTATTTACTGATCCAGGCATGCACAGAAAGGTGAGAGTGAAAGAGCCATTTATGGCATCGAAAGGCGGGAGACTGCCTAAACAAGAAAGGACTACAACGAGTAGCTCAGTTCATTTCAAAATAAAAATGATGTTAATAGATAACCAATGTATGGAATTGATCTTTCAGCCTATTCCTGCACATCATAAGACATCTAAGATGCTATTTAAAAAAAAAAAAACACCAATCACAGTCCACATTTGCAGAATATGCATGTCTACAAATGCCTCGTGGCACATTACTGCGCTCTGGCTATTTCTCCTCGCATGGCATGCGGCTCCAACTGGTCACAGTTCAAGAGTGTACAGTACATCGAAAAGCACTGGAGGGCTAGCACTTACAGGAGGCTGAGTTCTTGTTGCTCACACAGTATGAGTGGATAAAAATACAAGCTGCCATTTTACATCCATTGTCAGAAAAAAAGAAAAGCAAAAAAGAAAAAAAAATGTGAGAAATAGAAAAGCAGAAAACATCCAGGCCTCAGTTCACCTCAGGATTTCTTTTTTGTACTTCACACCCCTTATTTAAAAGAGGACATGTCGTGCTCATTTTCGCCTGGGCTTTTTGGTATGTATGAGCACTATTCTGGGTTGTAGACCTTATGAAACCTGCCTCATTTTTTCATGTTTCTTGAAGTTTGGACTCCCCTCAGTTTTGAGCAAATTACTAAGGATTTTTAATATCTGTCCAGACATGCCATTTATCATGTTGTTGATTACTGATTTTTGATTATTCAGTTATTATTCAATTGATTATTATTTGATCATTTATATTGATATTGATGATATTTATTATTATTGTTTTTGATTGTTATTTTATTATTCAGTAAAAATGCCATCAGGAGCCTGAACATGACATGAAGAGTTTGACATGTCCTTTTATATGAGGTAAAATAATTTTTACTTGCTGAAAAAAAAAATGTGTATACTTAAATCTCCTTCTAAAGCAAATGAGTCAGCTGTATCAGGTATCACTAGAGGAAATAACAGTTCTGATTTTTGGGACTGTATACATCTAGAAGCCATGCTAGAGGAACATTTCATTGCTTTGTAATATGAAAGAGTATGAGCTATGAGTAGAGTGCCAGGCGATACTATGGTCAGAAATTTGAAAGTTAAATAAATATTTACATACTGTGAGCAATAGATGGATATTTACCTGAATGCTGATATAAATTAAATGCAAAACAACTATATATCACAACAATAAATAACTGTATACATGCTTTAGACCAAGGGGCACAGGTTATGAGAAAATCAAGTCAGGTAGATTAGAAATGCAGTAAAGCATATATTGACATCATTGTTAATAGACAGCATGCTCATGTGTAGGTAGGTAGCCATGAGAAGGACTGGGAAATGACAGCCAGTCCTTTACACATATGAACTAGTTTCACTCAGTTGTTATTTTTAGACATGGGTTGACCCTGGAATCTGTGTCTTTATCTACTGCTACGGTGAATACAGCGATAACAGACCTCAAACGTAGTATCTCAGCATAAATTAATGAAGAATGCCAAGAATTATAATTTAGAATCACAAAAGCAGATGATCTGCACTAGTGGTATGCATGCACAAGTACACACACACACACACACATGCACACAAGCTTGTGTCTGAGCACAAACATGCTTGCTCGCACACATATGTCCATGCTATGGATTTTTATGGATTCCCATTAAAATTGAATGACATCTTTTAAAGACCGGCCGAACAAAAGATGCATTTTGTGAACAGTGAAAGCACATTATTTTAAACCTGTTTCAGGCTCCCTTTCATTCTTTTTTTAAAAGGAGAGAGCCGCGTCTCTAAAAGCTATCCCACAATGCTTTATTCTTTTGTCTCCACAGGGATATTGTCAATTAAGGCCCACAGAATGCTCCGCAAAGTGCTGGGAGAGACACGTGGAAGCGGAGAAGGGTTCCATTGTGGTCGCTGCCGCTGTTGTTGCCGCATCAAAGGTGTTCTAAATGGCTTAGAGGATGTTGTCATCGCGGTGGCGTGAATATCACAAACTGAGGGCTGGTTTTAATTAACTGTCATACACAAATGATTTAAACAAGGCAGGCGTGTAAGCCGATGAGCTGTAACAAAAACAATGATTATCATCCAACCTTGTATGGACCAAAAAAAAAAACAAAAAAAACCCATGGTCTACTTTATTTTAAATCTCCCTGAGAGACAAAAGCTTATTTCCACAAGCCAAAAACACATACGTTGTAGTACCTACACTGAAAAAAAGTATTAAAAAATATTTCGGGATAGTGTTTTACATGTTCGAGTCATTGCAGTACTGTTGTGCTACAATGTGGACATTACTGTAGCCTACCCTATCAATGAGGCGGTTAGGCTCTGCTAAGGTGAAAAAGAGGATGAAAAACATGTTTGCTCACCAGTTTTGGGATCGACAGAGAAGTATGGCTGTCCTTGCAGAATGCTGTACACCACTCTGGCACTGTTTCCATATGTGGGATCGTCAGCGTCAGTAGCGGTAACCTGGTACACTGAAGTACCTGTACAGGGGAGAGGAGAAGGTATGGAGACAAATTTATAAAACACACACACACACACAGAAACACACAGAAACACACCTATGATGACATGCTCACACAGAGAATATATGTGTGTGTGTGTGTTTGTGTTTGTATGTGTATCTACTTTGCATACAATGAAAAAAAATCTATTGTTTCATTTAAATCTGAGTGTGTTTTAAAAGGAGAAAAAATCTATTACCTTGTGATTTATTTACTTTGTTTTCATATGAAAGCTTGAATGAAATTGCAAGGGATTTCAAATTACCTTGAGATGGAAAGAGGCAGGCATGGCCTTAGGAGTAATAGTTTGTTTTCATCTACTTACTAAATACCAAAAAGGATTAAACATTTATTTTTCAGCACCCTTTGTCTTATGAAAGTCAATATCCCTCTTGGTTGAAACACTACAATCTGTACTCATTTCATTTCCAACTCAAACTGAGAATGTAATTACAAAAAAGCAACTGTTTCTGATACTAGCTGAAGCTGGATGCAAGTGAAAACCATGACCATGCAAATAGACATACAGGATATTTCCTGTCACAGTGAGGATTCTTTTTCCATGAAAATGGCACTGAGATGAAGGGCAGGGTGGTGCCACCTGCCTTCTCTATTTGCCAGTGACCACAGGAGCTGTGGCACCATGGGTATCTTACATTCTACCTCAGCTGCAACCCCTTGAACACCTTCCATTATACTGTAACTGCAGCACCACGGATAGCGTGCATATTTGCAGCACCATGGACAGTGTCAGTTCCACCATGACTTCAGTGCCATGGCCAGCACCCGTTCCACTATAGCTGCAGTACCACAGATATCTTACATTCTCCCCCAGCTGCAGCCCCATGAATAGCTTATATTACACTATAACTTCAGAACCATGGATAGTGTTCATATTTGCATAATGTCAGCACCATGGACAGTTCCCATTCCAGCATAACTTCAGCACCATGGACAGCATCCATTCGGCTTTAACCACCACATTACATTACATCACATTGCATGCCTTTAGCATACACTCGTATCCAGAGCAACTTCCATCACAGTAGAACATAAGTGTATCCTTTCGATTTAGAACAGTGTTCGACCTGGCTCACAACACTCCCAGACCAGTGAGAGTGAGCTTACCACTATTCAAGCCCTACCACAAGTTAAGTGCACAAAAGCCAAGTATACTACGATACAACAGTCTCTACAAGACAAATTCATAATACATCAAAATACTAAACATAAAACTAACATCAAATGCAAGAAGTAGCAGGTATTAGGGGGTGGGGATAGAAGTGGAACTGAGATGCAGTCCGAAGAGGTGGGTCTTCTGTCTGTGTCGGAAGATTAGCCAGTGATTCCGCTGTCCTAACCCCCGTGGGGAGTTCATTCCACCACTGAGGGACTATAACAGACAAGGATTGTGTCTGAGAAGAGTGACCCCATCAGGTCGGGACAGTCAGCTGCTCTGTGGAATGCAGAGCGCAGCGATCTTGAGGGAACATAGGGTTTGAAGAGGGGTCATAGGTATGAACTTGATGTGAGCGACAACAGGAAACCAGTGAAGTGAAATGAGGAGAGGAGTAACTTGACTACTTTTAGGGAGATTGCAGGCAAGTTGTGAAGCTGCATTTTGGATTAGTGGTAGAGGTTTGATTATGCATGCAGGACGGCAAGCAAAGAGGGAGTTGCAGTAGTCCAGGCGTGAGAGGACCAAGATTGACTCCAGGCTGTCACCTGAGATACCACATTCTATCTCAGCTCTGTCCCCAGGATAGCTTCTATTAAATACCACAACTGCAGCACCATGGACAGTGTCCATATTGCATAATTGCAGCACCACAGACAGCACCCATTCTGCTTTTACCATAGCACCACAGATATCTTACATTGTACCTCAGCTGGAGTCCCACGGAGAGCTCCAGCCTTTTGTTCTACAGAGGCAGTCAACACAACTGAAGCTAATGGACTTTAAAGTACAGCTGCAGGCCGTGATTCATCAGAGAAGCACAACGGGGCTGTGCCAGCCAAGGGCTACGCTCAGAATCACATACAAACACGCTGTCTGGGATGCACAGAGTGCGCGTGTTTGGATAAATAGGGAATCCTCTCCGCAACGCTAAAGCCTCCCCGCTGCCTTAAAGGCACCGCGTTAAAATTACTGCGCTGATGTAACACACATCCAACTTTCTGAAAAGGATCTCTCCTGCCTTGTGACAACGCATGCAATCATTACAAGGAGAGCGTGTCAGCGGTTACTAAAATGTAAATATCAATTTCTGATGTCAGTGGAACAGTGCTGTGTGGCATGGCTGGTTAGAGAGCTTAAATTAACCACAATGTGCCGGGTTAGGATAATGCATGAAGAACTGGTCTCGATCCCTGGAAAGATTTGACAGGCGGGCCTACAGCAAATACCCAGCTGTATAAATGGTTACATAATATAAGCTATGGAAGCTACTCTGAACAATATATAATCCCTGGGAACCACCCACACTGTCTTTTTCGGCTCGGTCCAACAGCATAATTCAGCAGGTTCAGTCTATGTAATGCTGTATGAGCCTATGCCTTTTGGCAATAACCCTGCCCAAGTTGCTCCGGATCATTTCCAGGGGTCCAAATATGCGATAAGCTTTCTACAGAGGAAGGGTGGTAATGTTCTCACTCTCACAACCCAGGTCACATATCTCATCCCATCCTTACCCCGGGCCTGTTGCTGTCCGCTTTCATTACTTCACTTCTATTGGTTTCCATCCATCTGTCTATACTGTCTGCTGTTGACTTATTGCAGGACCCACAAAGCATTTAATGCAGTTTTGAAACCACAAATCGGCCAGCCGAAAATAGGATTACCGCAGTCAGTCTTTTTCTTCCCGTCTCTCTCTGTGAAAAGCAACCTCCCTCTCGGCTCTCGCTCTCTCTGTCTCTCTCTCTCTCTCTCTCTC